>NW_020955302.1:330032-519841 GCF_003031625.1 Empidonax traillii | reverse complement strand
CGCTGCCACCGTCCAAGCGTGCTTGGCCCCGGCAGATGAACCTCAGGATTAAAGGGTGGGCTCAGTTCCGCGCACACTGTGTCTCACCTAAAAAATCCAATGCGCAGGCTGGAAGGTGGAAAGACCTTCCCCGGTTCTTCGTTCGCGAAGAGACTGGCCATTCATTCATTGTACCTACTTAATAAAGCAAACCCAGTGTCAGGAATTAGTACGTGGTCTCAACCAGCACCAGGTGCAGCAGATTCAGGTCTTGCTGGTTAAAATATGGGTTTTTTATAGCCCACATCTATTGTGTCATACAACTTCTTGGTTCACTGAAATCATATCTGGCTCAGAATTTAAATACAAGAGCTGTGTAGCAACAGAAGATCTACCTGGCACATTTCACCTGTGTTTTTGGGATCCTAGAAGTAACAGAATATGTGCTGGTGACATGGAAGAGCTGACACCAAAGCAGGAAGAATTAATCCACAGCCTTAATTAGGAATACTACTGGAAAAATGAAGGTGGAACAAAAACTTTCAAATTTCCAGTGAGGAGGTGAGAATACAACTGAGCTTCCTCAGTTCAGACACAAATTTCCTCAGGGTTGATTTCTCTGGGAGTGGCCATCGCAAAGGCAGATCTAGGAAACAGAACAAACATGAGTGAAGTTCAAAACAAGAGCACATGACCACTCTTTGCAAAACAGGAGTCATACAAAAATCAAACCCACTATTAACACTTCACCCTTCCATTGTACCTCCCTTTTGGAGGACTTCAACGCTCTTCACCAAAGACACGTGTCAGATTGTGATGCTTTTACTCATGCTCATGGCTATCTGACTCATGACCTCATTTGATTTTATGGTTCAAAGCAGTATATCTGAAGTACAAAGAGATCAGACTCCTGCCCTAGCTGATGCAGTGTCAGTCAATTTAGGATTGTTTTTTACTGATGAAAACACTGAGTCAGAAATTATTGCCACTTTCTCTTACCAGCAGCCTTGATATTCAGAGTCCAATGTAACACCATAAAAAAACCCCAGAAATCTGAAGATCAAGGTACTAGTCGAGAGAAAATGGAGAACTACCTGCAGTGCTAAGCACTACTCTTAGTGGTTGAGACACTGCATGTGCAACATTACTTACTGCATTAAAAGGGATGAAGGGCTCTGGGCTGCTCTTACACTTGGTCTTTCAGATTCAGATGAGAGTTTGGCTTCTCCTTGCACTCATGTGAAGGGTCCCTGAAGACAGGCCCACTGAGGTGTGGGTAAGCTGAATCAGGAGCTTGTTCTGTGCTACATTTCACCCTTGCTGAAAGAAAGGTCAACCCACAATGGCAACTCCACGATGAGTAAAGTGATGATCATTAGATCATCATAGCATGGCATACTCCTATTGTTATGATGATCCTAATAAAAAAATCTTCACGAGGCTTCTCTTGGGTGTAGCTGTCATTAATAAGCATTTCCTCTTGCAATTTATTTCAGTTCAGTGAAATGATAATTCCACTAAGAAACAGTGTCCATAAAGCAATGGTATGTATGACCTGATCCTGCGGATGGTCAGCATTTAAAAGAACTAAAAACATCTTAAATGCTTTTATGGACATGAAATTAGATTAGATGGATTCATATTGTGAATCCATCTTTTGAAGTGGAAAGAAATGGAGCAGAATTTCCTAGGATTTTCTGCTGTTTTTTTAATTCCCAGGTGCAAATTGTGTTGATTTTTCCCCTTTTAGCCCTCTCTGAATTTTAAGTGAGTGTTTAGAGAAAGTCCTGCTGAGCTCTGGCCAGGCTTATTGAGGTAGGGACTGCCTGTGTCCCCTGCCTTTACATCACCTTCACAGCACAAGACTGGGATTTCTGCTCTGCCATACTTCAATCAACATCTCTGAATAAGAATCTTTCAGACTTTGTGTCATATTCAAGTGTTGAAGTGCCCACTAATACCAGAGATGCTTCAGTGGGAGAATCAGATCCAGTTAGACTCTTTACCTTCATGTTTCATCCAGTACCCCACACTTTGAGTCAAAGCAAGCAACTGAAATGCTGATCAAGGGGAATGGAGTCCTCTCATTTGGCACAGATCAACTCAAACCATAGCTGCGCAATAAAATGAGGAAGAATGCTTTGAAGCGTCAATGCAGCCCTGGGAGCTGTTTCACAGCAAATCTCTTCATTATAGTGTTTGTCTTTATTCAAGTATTTCCATTTCTTGGTGGTTCTCTTTGATGGTGTTTTAGCCTACTGAGGTTCTTCAGAACGGTCAAGATCTTCCCTTCCCCTGTACCATTGCTTAATATGGTCATAGTTTTGAGACAAGCTGTGTTAATTGTCAAGGGCAGAACTTGGACTGCCATGCCAGCATTTTGCATTCGCAACTTTTCTGCAAGCATATTTTTTTGGTTTAGCTCTCAGGTCAGACATCTAGCTGATATATATAGAAATAATTTTCTGTGGACACAACTCAAATGAATCTGAGTGTCCAGTGAGAGAATTATTGTTTGCAACTGATTGCACTTAGAGTTGCAACACAGTGCAACTTTTTTGGTTTTTTGCTTTTTCCCCCCCTTGTCGCCTTTGGAAGTTTCACAACCTACAGTTAGCCAGACTCTGAGTCTGAGCTGAGCATCTTGCAACACTGGTTTATCAATGTCACTGAAAAACAAATCTGTACAGTGTCATAACTTCCATTGATCCAGCAGGTTGGATCCAAGCTGATAGCAGATCCAATGAGATCTCGGCGGAGGGGGGAATCAGATTTGTTGGTTCAGACTGACGTGGAATTGCAGCCAGGCAGCACATAAGCCTTCTGGCTAGCAAACAGACTGCATGGCCCAAGACTTCATGCAGGACAAACTCTGACACAGTACAGCAAGGGAGAAGTGTCCCCATCACAAACAGAAAGATTCCAGTCTCCTGGGACCTGTGGGGCACAGCCAGAAGAGGCACTACAGACTTTCTACAGTGCAGGGTCTTTGAAAGCTACAGCCCAGGGCCAGAGTCCCAGATGCTACTCATGCAGATAACCTCATATAATCAATGTTCACTATTCTTACTGATGAGCTTTAGAAATGATCTCATTGATGCTTTTGGCATATATGACCTGATTGGTTTTGTTTGCATTTTTCTCTCTATTTATTTTCTGCCACTATGTTAATGTAGTCCTCCCTACACTGACTATTGTCTGGATCTGTCCCAGGAACTTGTTAATGATGTCACAAGCAGGGTTATGACCACTTGTGACAGCACATGCAAAAATAACCCTCCAGAAGATAAGGAAGCCACTGGAAGGACTGACATACCAGGAGGCAGGAATCCCACTTCTGTGCAAAATGTCCCATGTCAAGAAACCATTAAAGAGGGGGGAAAGTACGTGGAGTGTAAGGAACTCTGCATCAAGCATTGGAGTTTCCTTTAAATCTCATTCCAGGCTCAACAGAGAGACAAAGGATCAGGGGCTTACTGTTGCTTCATCTCCTTCGTTCTGCATTCTTGAAGGGAAGAAGTGAAACCATGAGGACTGACCTTTCCTAAAACCTCTTCCGCTTTTCCTGGAAATCAGTCTTCAGTCACATGATAGGGTTTTACTGCTCTTTAGGAATTCCAGATCCTGAATGAGGCAGACTGTAAACAAGGAAACCTGACACCTCAAGAACAGAAGGAGAGAACAAGATGTCCATAGCCACGCTGGAGTGTTTTCAAGCACTGCAATGTGTTCTGTGAGTTGTTTATAAATGTACCTGTCTCTGAGTGTACACACACATCTATATACAGTCTTACAGAGTACATACTATCATTTTTTCTCCCACATCTCTGAAAGCAGAAAGAGTCAGTCATAAACAAAGTGGTGTTCTCCAGGGCAGGCACTGCTCTTTCAGCCCAGTCCCTATCACAGCCCTCCCCTTCTGTCTGCAGCTCTGTGGTTTCAAACTCAGTTATTTTCTAGCATAAGACAGAGATTGCAGAGCCTTGTTTGGGGGCGCAAGCAGGTACATGAGCACCCACAAGCTCTCACTTATTAGCAGCCTCTCTTGGCTAGTTGGTTATTAAAAACCAGTCTGGCTTTTAAGGATCATAGCTGACTTTGTGGCTGCTGGCAATAAGACATGGGGTGGGTGCTGAAGGGCAAACAGATGATTTTCTTGGCAAATAAGCAGCATGATTTAAAAAAAAAAAAAAAAAAAAAAAGATGGGACAGACTCTTCAAAATGCAGAAGGAGAAAAAAGTAACTGGGAGAATCAGGATAGCAGCTAGATTAGTATAACACACCACTGAAAACCTTGCCCAGTGGGAAAATGGTAACACAGGAAAAGCTGAACTTTTACACTAGAGCATGTTCTTTCTTCTCCAAGTCAGATGCAATTTACAATCCTGTGACAAATGCTCACATTAAATGCAGAGAGCTCCTTAATCCTAAAACATTTTTAGTCTTAACATTAAACATTTATCCCTTATCAGAAAATTAAATTTAATATAGCAGAAACTCAGCCATAAAAAGGGTCAAAAATGGCTTCTTCTCCCTCCATTAATAATAGAAAACTTTTAGACAGTTGGAGACAAACATTTGCTATCAAGTCCTTCCCAAGAGAGTTAATTTCTTGCCATCACAAACTGTTAATCAAGGAGCCCTGTTTGCTTAAGTCTGTTTTAGAGGCATAACTCTGAGTGGTACTGTGAGAGGAACATGCACAATCATAGCATCCAGGCAATTAATTAAAGCTTTATAAAACCCCAACTGAAGTTACTGGAAGGATTCCCATTGATCCATTAGATTTTGGATAAGGCTTCAAATACAAAAATTGAACTGATAAGTGCAGAGCCCTCTCCCCTCTCTTGCTGGATTTTTCCTGCTATTTGAATCCTTTGCATGTCAAATGCCATCAGGATGAATGACCGGAATCTTTGCTGGAAAGAAAAGGTGGTTTGTTTTGTGTGTGGTCCCTTCTGCATTGGTGCTGGGGCTTGGTTCGAGCTGCCAGGTGATGTCTCTGCATCTTCCTGGTGCTGTGGCATCTCCAAGGTCTTGCAATACCAACGAGGCTCTGACTAACAGCACTGCACAGTAAGGAAGGAGCCTTACTGTCAGTTTTGCCACATTCCACAGAAACAGGATGAGCTTTACAGGTTGGGGTAGACAGTAACCTCTGGAGTATTTCGCTGAACAGCTTCTGATAACAAAACTGTTTTCTTATGTTGCATGTGGAACCATCATCAGAGCCATCCACAGAATCTTTCCTCAGTCCTCTCCATTGTTATACACTGGTTTAGCCCACAAAGCACCAAGACCAAAATAGTGGAGTGGCGTAAATCTGAAAATGCTGAAAAGAAAAACATCCCTTATCTCAAGGTCTGTGGTAGTACAGCTTCTTGGTTAGACAGCTGCTGGGGACCCATTTTGTTCTAGCCCTGAGCTAAGCACCTGCCAGATCATTTTTCTGCTGCAATGTTACTTTCTGTAAAAATAGAACTAACTATTAGATGGCACTAATACGACTTGTACTCATCCTAAGAGGCCTAATAAGTAGAGGAAAATTCATGAGGAAATAGACTTGGAATACAATGTTAATATTAACCATAACATTGAAAAATTTAGCTCCCTCAGAAAAATCAATGGGCCTATGAAGATCCTGTTGTTCCCTCCTGCCTGAGTACAGCTACACAAACAACTCACCACAACTTTGCCATTCTGCAAGAAGCTGCTTGTCCACAGTTAGATATACCCTTGGATAAATATCAGTGTGCTTTCTTGGCCATGAAAACATGGCAAGCTGCTTTCTACTCTCTGCAGTGTCATAGAGGGCAGCTAGGCTCTTATTGGGCAGGAAAAGACAAGCCAGAAATCAGCCCAAATTTATCTTGCTCGTGGAGCCATCGCCTGCAGCTGCTGCAAGACAGTTCTGGTTCCAGATTTTCATCTCTGGATCCTCTGGACATATTTCTAATGGGCTGGAACATCTCAGAGGAAGAGGAAAAAAAAAACCAGCCAACAGCAATATCTTTGGCCAATCAGCAATTTTTTTTCCTGACAATCCACCAGTGTGTAGATGCCTGACAGTTTATATCCCTTCTGGTATTTTTCTCTCCTATCACATGTAACTGTGGATTCTCTCATTAGTCAAACTGCATGCATTCCAGCACATCATTTAATTTTTCTTTATCAAAACAGCATGTAGACAAAGTGAACTTCTTTGAAATGTAGGCGCTCTCATCACTTCTCTCTGTGCTGTATTTGTTCACTGCTCTATTCTTTTTTGAGGTAGTCATGCCAGGTAGCTTTTGATGAGTAACATACTGTTCATGTTCATATGTTGCTCTCATGTGGCTTACAAAGCCCCAAAGATGCCATCAAATGTAAAAAAAAAGAAAAAAAAAACCCATTGCACGATACTGAAATCAGCTTTTCTGCATGAGCGTGTGCCCTAAGCCATCAGACAGCTCTTTTCAGTATGATTCTCTCAATCCCTCTTTGGAAAACATCTCGTTCATTTGCACAAAGAGAAAGTACAAATCCCCTAGATTTTACTTGAAGGAAGCATAACAACTCACTTGGAGTCATTTTATGAGTGATTAAAACTTAATTGCAGATACAAATTGTTAGAGAGGGTGCAGAATATTCCTGTTGTGGCTACAAACACTATAGAGAGGCAAATACTCCCTGTTTTGGTTAGTGTGAGAGCATGCCCATTTCTTGGCAAGATAATCATGCTGCACCACAGATGTTTGCAAGCGTAAAGTAATTTTTGTTAACGTTGAAAATGTGTTTACAAATACTCAGCTTCAGAAATCTGTTGTGTTGTCTTGATGAGTAGAAGTGGCCAGCAGAATGCACTGTACGTGCAGCACAGATATGATTCGGATCATTGCTCAATGCCCACAGGGACAGGGTTAATAAAGTAAAAGGGAACAGAGCACCAAAGCACTGTTGATAACTGTATGTGCACCAGAGACCATTTCATTGGCTTTGTGGAAGAGCTTTTTATCATGTAATTTCTCAATATTAAAAACAATACTTGATACTGTTTATCCAGAGATCTACAGTTCCAACCAGAAAAATATATAGACTGACGAAAGGTTATTATTGGGAAAGTCACAGCAGGAGTTGCAATGAAAAAGCAACTAGCCAAAGGATAAAATTCAGTAATCAAGTGCTATGGCATAAAGGTTGGTCTAGGATCTGTAATGAAACTCAAACTTTGAATAGCAAGGGTGTAGTTCTGGAAGGAATTAAGGGATCCCCACTCTAATTATTTCCGTCACAAAGGTAGGAATGAAGGTTAAGGGTCTGCCCAACACCATCTGATAGAGCCCATCCAAATGTGGAGCCCAGTGATTCCTGCGTGTGGTACCATTTCCTTTCACCTTGTACTTTCTCTCTGCTTAGAACAGTAGGACAAATGCAATTTGTGAAGACACCAGGAGAGGAAGAACCTGTGATAAGGGGAAGGTTTTAAACAGCAATAAGATGAAAAATGAGACTGCTATATTTTCATCTTGGCAGAAGTAGAGAGAGCAGCCTAAGATAAGTGTGGGGCTGCAGAACGAGACAAGACTAGAATGAGCAGGGCTGTCGAAACAGCATCAGCCATCTCTGGAGGGGAGGTTTGGGAAATCCCCACATCCCCTTCTTTACCACACAGAGAGGGATTTTGGGATCTGAATTAAAGGGAATAGGAGAAGGAAGAAGAAAGACACGCAAGGCAGCTGTGGGCAGCACTGGCCCCTGGAGTGAGGTCCAGCTGGGGGAAGGAGGGATCCTTGCCAACTTGGGGCACAGCTGTAATTTTAACAATCAGATGGCAGCTCAATGCCTGCCTGAGGGGCAGGAGCCTGTATGTTTTCCTCCAGCAGCTAGGCCACCTTTTCATTTCTCACCCTGCGCCGACAAGCTCCACTTCAACATGATTTGCTGTCATGGAGGCACAGGGAAAACAAACCAGACACTGCCAGATCAGAGAGCTTTGGGATGGCCACACAGTCACAATCAAGTTGGTGGAGCAGCAGTTTGAGTCAGTCTTTTATAAAGTGGCTTTAGAAGCCATGGGACAGTGGCTTACACTCTCTCTTCTCTCCAATAAAGGCTCACAGAGGGTCTTAGCTGGCTGTCCCATGGGAGGGGGAAAGGATCTGACACGGTTTGTTTTGCACATGTTTTAATCAGCAGAGCAATGCTTCATGAGCACTCTTATACGTGCCAGAAACAATCCTCCTACACAGAGTTGTCAGTGATATTAAACAGAGTGAGAAGGCAAGAAGGCCCAACCTCACATGGGCCAGAGCTGCTATTTTCAGGGTCAGATCGAGAGCCTGAAGGCTGGACTCTGGCTTAGGAGAAGAGTTTCCTCTCAACTCTGTTGGACAGAGTGAATGGGCTCTGCCCTGGAGCAGAGAACATGGGAGGTGGGGGGCTGGTGACAGGAAACCCCAGCAGAAGCCATGGCTTTTTATGACAAGCAGTTAAAGGTTGGTGTTTTCCCACAATTCCTTCAAGGAACAAGTGCATGTCTTTCCTCTGCCGAGTTTGTGTTTGTCCTTCTCAGCAGTGCTGGATCATTGTTCCGTTGCTATTATTCCAGTGACTGATGATAAGAAGATAACGCTGAGTTTGGACTGCTGGGAGCTCATAATTACTTCTTTTAAAAGTCTGTGCAGTATATACTCATATATATGTGCACACACCCATATACATATGTACACTTTCATACATGTGTGCATGTATATATGCAGGTGAAGTTGTTGCTCACCTATTGATACCCTGTATATCCTCTTCAACAAACAGGGAGGGAAAAGTAATACTTAAAGACACTGAAGAAAGAGTCACAGATTGACCAGCCTGAACTCTACTCATGTTGTTACTAACAACTGGAGTACTTTTGCTTTCAGTATGGTGATAAGCCTGGGTTGTGCTTTGGTACTATAGCAATCTCCTCTGCCAACCCACAAAAAATACCTGCACCCTGCCCTGAAATGGTGGCAGGAAACACTTAGTAGTATTCTCCCATCCCTTACCCTATTGGGAGCATGAAGAAATTACAGCAAAGCCAATGGGTTGGTTGTTCCCAAGGACCTGTACCCACCACCAAATCAGGAGGAATGCTATTGCACGAATGTAGTCTGCCACAGGAAAAAGTCTTACTCCCAGCAGCTTCCAAGGACTGCTGTGTTGACTGCAACAATTCTCATGTGCAGGTCTAATCCTGCCCAACACCAGCAGTTTAAGCACAGACTGCTAAAGACCCCCTCGCCTTGCATGGGCTCATGATCAAGTTGTAATTGCTCAGCTATTGCATCTGTTTGCCTAATTAAAACCAGCTGTCTCTGTGTGAGCTCCCATCCAAGAAATAGCTGTGCAAATGCATTTTTTACTGTTAATGTAAAGAACAATTTTGTGGCCCCTGCCCCAACTGGCCCTTCAAAAGCAGCATTGGTGTTTTAATTCCTTCCAAGTTCACACAAAAATGTTATCCCTCAAAACAATCAGTTCCTATCCTTTCCTACTATCCAGCACAAGACCTGAGACTTTTCCCATTTGTATGGATTTATTGCCTAGCTATTATAGCTCATGAAATCCATTCACAGTAAAGTGAGTCCTGGATACTTCAACTCATCCTGGCAAACCAAATGTTTAACATCATGAGGGGTATAAAAATATAACCAATTGTGTTTGAGTCACTTTTAGTACAACAGATTAGTTTGCAGAGTCTGGCAGCGTTTATAGTATAAATCACACTTTAGAGATGGGAAAATACTCTGAGAATATCTAGTTCAACTGGTTTTTTTTACAAGTATGTATTTTCTGCTGCCTTCATCAAAACCTAATTTGAGAAATATCCCCATGTACAAGATTTCCACCACTTCCCTTTGGGATTAGCCAACAACTTGACAGAATTCACTGTTAAGAAATATACCCTGACATTTAAATCTACAGTTTCCATTGCTCAATTTAAGCTTTTTACTCCTTTTAGCATCCCATTCCCTTCCCACTCTCACTTCCCTCAGTGTTCTCAGCCTCTAGATACTCACAGCTGATTCACCTGTGTCCTGTCGTCGTTCACTCTTTCTCCCAGCTAACCTGTGTACTAGTAGAGACAAGGACACTTCTCCAGATCTGCTTTCCTCCAGGTCAGGAGTCACCCTACAGCTCTTGAACATGGTTTTGCCAGCAGCAGAGAAAAGAAAGGATTGCTCAGGACAAGTCAGTGGCCAAGACAAACAGTCGCTCTAACACAAGGGAGCCACTTGTAGTATTTTGAATTATTTCTCTTTTAATAGATGTTTTTCCCCCCTCTGGTAATGGTTCAATCACCTTTCCCTTAGCTGAACTGCTCCTCTGACAAGAAAACAGGAGCAGCCAACCGAGACCTGTTTGGATCTAAAGGCAGCTGCTGTTTACTTGCGTATTTTGCTTTCTCACAAAACCGCTCGGTACGCTGTGGCCTTGACGCTGAGCAAGGAGAGACTGTGTGCATGGGGCATGTAAAGTGCATATTCCTCTCCTTGGCAGGAGTCCCTTGGCAGCAGCAGCTCAATGCACAGTTCAGAGCCCTGACTTCCTCCTCCTGACCCCCCTGCTTTATTCTGCACTTGACACACGCGAGCGCTCGCCCCTCTGCTCGCTCGGTGCCCTTGTGGGGACGTGAGAGGTGGAGCCGTGGGCCCTGCAGAAGTCACTTCAAAATTCCCACCGTCTCCTCTGAGGCCAGGATTTCACTTTAAATGACCCTTCTCCAGAAGCAATGAAGGATTAAAACTGTGCCACATGAGTGCGCTGGTTAAAATGGAAGACTTGCTAAGCAGTTACAGGGTCCAAAATGAGTTACAGAGGGTCAAGTTTCCAGTTCAGTGAACCCTGACAGCTGTCCCAGGGCACTGCCTGACTTGGGACCACAGACTTGCGATCCACATACACCAATGAGAATTAGAGGCTGAGATTTCCAAAGTTCAGGGTATTCAAGGCACAAAAAACATTTGCTTTTATGCTGACTGGGAACCAGGTTCTTATCAGACTTGAGCCCAGGAAAGCACACACTCTCCTCCAAGTTCAGAGAAGTGAAGTTTTCTGGATTTGTCAATGCCTGGCACTGCCACAGCACCTGCAAGAGTTCAACTCAACACCACGACTCACGTGGGTCCTGGAAGAAGTGCAAGGTCTGCCGGGAGCCACATGCTGCTCCCAGCAGAGAGCCATGTGAAGGTGCAGTCACTGCTTTGGTGGCCACCAGGCTGCATTACTCCCTCTGCATCACTGCTTTTTGGCACAAAGGAGGCTGGGAGCAAGGATATCAGGGAGGGACTAAAATTAATCGAAAGGAAAGCAATGAAGGAAAGAATCCAAGGCAAAGAGAAAATCTTTCCCTTTCATTCTCCATGACCTTTTAGGAGACTTGGGTACCTACATGCTCCTACCACTTGAATATAAAAACTTGGGGTGCACGTCATGCAGTTACCTCTGTTCCTTTACATATGCATAGATACCTTGCATCAAGCACTGAAGTGTTTCATTACCAGCAATTTAGCCACATTTTAAATAAATGCCAGGTTATCTCTTTAAAAATGATGAAACAAGCACCTGGATCAAACTAGACAACCTCATCCCTCTTTTACTGAGGGCAAATTTCCCATATGATCATATTCCAACATGCTGTAGCCTGCAGCTGGGAGGAGAATAAACCCCTTCTCATAAAGATTAAGTGTTTATCAAACAGTGACCTGCAGCAATGGCAAGACCAGCACAACGGAAAGTATCAGGTTTAGCTACTTCTGTGTCTACTTTCCTGAGTGGAAATGTCACAGACTGGGCGTGGCTGGTGTATAACCAAAGCAGCACCTCAGCCCTTCCTACAAACCCCTGTTCCTGAGGAAGTTCCCTTCTTAGGCCCCAATACACATATCTCCAAGGAAGCAAAATGCTGTTTTCCCCACCTTAACACCTTCACGAGGGCCCAGGTGAGGCAGGGTGTAAGAAGTACTATAGTCCAGAATGCCACAGAGCCAGTGTTCAGCTGAGCTCCTGCATACACCTCTCCCACTGACAGCCTGCAGCAGAGCTGGTCCTACCAGCATAACACAAGCATGGGCAGTGCCAACATCCCCATTCTGAGAAAAGGAGACCTATCTTTACAGAGCTCTCTGGGGGCAAGAGATCTTTGACGGTGCCAGCAAACCAGATGCTCTGACATTACCTTCACTTCTATCATAGGCTTGGCACACTGACAATTACTCCGATCATATGCAACAAAATGCCTCTGCTGTCCTGGAATCCCAATTGTATTGCATGGAAGGAGCCTAAGGCAAATAATTCTAGGGCTCAAATGATCAACCATTCTGGATGCAAACCTGAATTCAGCACAAGGTCAGAGTTTTCCCTGTTCAAAATATCAGATCATGACATAATTTGTAGCATGAATGTGTTGGTCAAAAATTCTGCAGCTTTCTGAAAAACTCTGGCCCATTTCAATGTGCAGCTCTCCCCTGTCAGAATGCAGTGTGAAGACCTACACTGTGTCCTGTCATCTCTGCAAGGTATTTCATCAGTCACCAGGCTGTTCTGCAATGTGCTTAACAGCAGACTTGTGTAAACTCAAAGAAAGTGAAGGCAAAGAGCAACTTTGGCAATCCCTACCCAGGCCAGGGAAGGTGATGAAGGCTGAGAATGCTCCGCCGTTCAGTTACATTACAGGTGGTGATTAGATATTTGCCAAAGGTTTTGCAGGTGCTTGCAGAGCTGAAGCAAGGAAGCAAAGGCTCTGTAAAGAGATGTTTGTAAGCTCTTTTATTGCATCAAGCTGGTTGACTAAATGCAGCAAACAGTGTAAAGTTTTGTGTCTGTGGTTCCAGTCTTTGCTGAAGCTGATACCCCAAGATAAAATTGTGGTTTGTAATACCTTTATCAAAAAAATGGTAATTAGCACTAATTGTAATCAAAGCTCCTTTGCAAAAGAACAGCCAAGGAAGGGAGCTGAGCCCAAGAGAATGGATTTAATCAGTTTCATTGACATTTGGCCTGTTAGTATAACTGGAACTGGTTTTCTATCTTATTAAATGAAAGGAAGGCTTGTCAACGCACCACCAGTAAACGCCCAGACTGATCACAAGAACCACTCTTTACATTAGATTAGGGAGGGGAAAAAAAGACCTCCAGCAACAAATCGCTGACACCAAATCACACTTGTCTTACACTTCCACAAAGCTTTCTCTTGTTCTGAACGACACTGACAAGGGCTTCCTTCTATCCACAGGAATTCAGTTAACAAACACCTCACTTTGCTCTCTGGAAATGGATACATTAAGTTAGTTCACACTAGAATGTGTGATGGGGTCTTTGCAACCTCAATATTCCTTTCATTCCCCTGTGCGTGGTGGGGTGTTTTTTCATGCTGCTCTTCTAATTTGAGGGATACACACCAAAAGCCACAGTTTCCAGGAGCATAAGCAAAGCATCCAGACAGTTATCACTACATGCAAGCAACCTGGCAAAAGATACCTGCTGCCCTGAAAGGGAACTTGAGATGAACCTGGATTTTTTTTCCACATGTCAAAATGCACGTGAGGAATGTTCCAATGAAAGGTGCTGAAGCGGCGGAGACTGAAGTCCCATATTGATCTCCCTAATGGGCAACAGCAATGCAACGTGCCCTGGCCCTGACCCAGCTGCAGGGGCAGCCACTCTGGCCAGAGCACTGGGCCCTTCCATTGAGAAAACTAGCACAGAGGGCAGGTAATGTCACCAGTCTGATGACCAGGCAGAGGATGTTTACCTACTGGGTATGAGAACTTATTCCCATCAGGAGACAGCTTTGTTTAACACCGCTAAACATCTCCAAAGTACTTCTTATGGCTCATAACCTGGCATTGCAAACTACGGAGGAAATCTGCACGGTAGGTGCTTTTTATGGAAGGCATAAAAAGGCATTTTATAGGGCCTGCCTCTGGCAATTCATGCAACAGCATCTTGCCCGCTCCAGGGATGCTGGGGAGAGCAATACCTGTTTTCTGATCATAGGCAAGGATGCAACTAGTCCACAAACAAACCTTATCTTTAATAAAGATTAAAGCAATTAAAAACTGACTCAAAGGTTCGGTGATGAGGTATAAAGTCTTTTTGCCTCTAGATAAGTGGTGCTAATTATTTAGATTTTATTTTATTATGGTGCTGTGAAGTCATGATAGCTCAGATAGTTCACGGGTGAAATAAGCCCAGTTCTCCTTAGACAGAACTTCAGGCAAAGAAAGCCCCAAAACAGTTGCCTTTAGGCAGGCCCCTGGCTTGTTATCTCAGTTTCAGGGCCAAGGCTTGGCAATCCTAGCATAAAGACTTGCTTTCAAAGATGGCTCTTCCCTTTTCCAGAAACAAACCATCTTTCTGCTATCCTCCCAATAGCACAGTGGTAAAAAGGTGTTTTACAGACAATCTTGGAGACAAGATTCCCGGCAATGAAGCATTACAGTCAAAATAAAAAGCCAAAGAAATTAGAGAACAGAAATGGAGAAAAAAGGAAAAAATTATAAAGCAACTGGAGCGCACTGATTTGGGTCCTTTGGGATACTCTGCTGGAGCTGTCCTGGGGACTGGCAGAAAATCTCAAGGCTTTGACTCTGAGAACTTTTGCCAGCAGCATCCTTTGGCTCTAGTAACATAATAGTCAAACACCTCAAAAGGGGCTGCCGAAGGCATTTGGATTCCCTTGTGGCTAATTATAGGTTTTAAAGTTGTGGATGGAGCGGGTGTTTCCCCCACTAAAAGAGAGTATAATTGTCTAACTCCACACCCCCTTCCTTTCTAATGCAACGCACACAGGGAACCTCGTACATCAGCTACAAAGTGCACATTGTTCTATGTCAGCAGATAAATAATTTGCCATCTGAAGACTTGGAAGCTGTTCCCTTAGTTCAGGATTATTGTTCCACTTGAAGCATGAAGTTGGCAGCTTTACTTTCTTCTTCTTCCCGAGAGAATTGGATTGCTCTAAGACTTGAGTAATTTCCAGGCTAATAGCTCACCAAGATATTTGTGTGTATGTGTGCGCACACGTGCATTCCTATGGAAGAATTTAGGCAGAGAGGTGATTTCATTTGTCTTTTACTGTCATGCATTCTTAACTAGATACTCTCAACTCCCTCTCCCTCCCCTCCATGATGTTGCAACTGTTGCTTCTTGAATTTCCTTCAGTTATATTTAAAATCCCTGAAGCTATATCAGCCCAAAGTTTCAAGGGAGGAGGAAAGGGCTGTGTTACTGGTTGAGGACTCTGTTTTGTTTTGTTTTTTTAATAAAAGTATGGAAGTGAATTTTAGCTAACACACATCTGACCAGGGTATTGTAGCGTGGTCTGGCTGCCCCTTATGACAGCCTGTCACTTGCTAGACTATTGCAGCAATCAAGAAACACGTTTTCTGGCAGGCATGGACCAGTCTGATACCCCATTTTTCAAACAGAGGAGAAGTCCAGATGGTTATTCATTAGCCCCATTCCTAACTGTCAGTAGTCCAGAAAAACAAAGATCAATAAAAACTTCCATCAAGAGAGCAAATTCCCAATGTGGTTATGCTTTTATTCTGGTATTCTTAGTCGTAATTAAAATTCTCTTGAAGAAGAATGTTTTTCATTGACTTCAGTAGCCTTTGGATGAGAAGCAGTCTGGAGGTTTTTGACAAAACGTTATTTTGACAGAAAACGCAGACTCACTGAAATTGAAACAGTTCCTGGGAATAGCTTTCACAGTGACAGCTCAGTAAAAACGCTGCTGTTATCTCAGGTCCACAATGTACTCTGCAGAATCAGAGCAGGAAGAGAAAACATGAAGTAGCAAAGTGCTCTTGGCCAGACCATTCACTCTGATACAGAAGACTCGGAGTTGGGTTCAGACTGTGAATTCAAACACATCTCAGCTTCTCCAAGAGAATCCAAATTACTGGGGCTTTAACTAGTTTCAATGGGCTGCTCCTGCTCTCCGGTTTGGGAGCTGTCAGTCCATCTCAGCATGGAGCAGGACTATTTTTTGAAGGTTTCAAGTGCTCTTCAGGATAGGAAAAAACATTTCCTGCCAGCTGTACTTTAAATTGGGCCATAAAACTTTACATTTAAAAACAACTGTGAAACATGACTCAAACAAGATGCCCTTGGGGCTGCACGCTAAAGACAACAGCAGCTCTGCCATCAGCTTTGATGAGCACTCAGCTGTACATTTGTAGCCCCACATTTCATTAAAATATTTATACCTTTATAAGAGACAGAGGAAGCATTCTACCTAGAAAGAAAAATGTGTGTAGCGCACACAATCTCATTGTGGACCTCTGCTCATATCAGAGATGCAATTGCCTAGACATAGAAAAAATTGACCTTGAAAATTAGAGAGAACTCAAACAACAGTGCTAAGATTAACATTCAGAGAAGTAAACAGAACTAAGGAGGTTTCTACTGCTGCAAAAACAAGTGGCAAAAATCTCATCTGACATTAAGTGGCACACTTGCTGTGAATTCAAGAAGGTGATATTGATTTACACCTACTGAGAAGTCATCACAAAAAGAGTTTGTAAAATAGAACTAGCTTTCAGGGGAAATTTTGAATGCTTTAAGTCTGGGGGAAGTCCAAGGAGAAAGGGCCTTCTAGCCAGAAGTTGTATTTGAAAGGGACAGCAAAGAAGCAGCTCAGATCTGGCATGGTGCTGTGTACAAACACATGCTCAAAGGGGGGCACAGATGAACATTGTCCTTCCAAAAATCAACTTATATCACACCTCAGACACTCTGCTGGTACACGACACATTGAGGGCATGCACACACATGGGCCGGAATTACATCTTGTACAGTGATAACTCTGCAAGAAGAATAAACCAGTCTGTTTGCTTTCTTAAAACAACATCGCTGAATGTCTTAGTGCTTGTCAGAAGAGGGCACAAAATTTAAGGTTGGTTGAGTTTTTTATTTTTTTAGCAGTGCGCAAGAGCCGACGGTTTGGAATGGGGTTGTGCAAGGATTGCATTAAACTCTATGGTACATTTCCAAGCCTTGTTTGTCTGAACAATTGACTCTGAGCACAGACACTCATCAATAGAAGCCTAAGCAAATTTCAGGACAAGCTTTATTTTATCCCCCCCCACCCCACACTTGAACATCAAGGTCTTCCAGGGCTGCAGTTGCTGTAGCAACGGAAAGGAGCCCATTAAATGATCAACCTGAAGGCCAAAGCTATCAGAGCTGGAATGACCAAAAGTTAATATTCAACCTAAATCCTCTTATTTGTTTAAAAACATGCAGCTCGCTTGTATTAGCAGCTGCCTCATGGGACCTACTTCAAAAATAGCTGCAGAACCATGAGGCAACCAAAATTTTCATATATGTCCCCAAAAAATGTCCAGTTCCTCAGTGGGGCTGGCTCTGACAGCCGCTTCCTAACAGAAATCATGCAGCAACATGCTTAGGTAGAGACCTGTTTCCTCTGATCTTCTGTGTCTGACAGTCACTTAATATACAAGTGTCTGAGCATGTGTTTTTAATTATTTCCACAGTCTAATGACATTATACCTTGTTTTATTTTAAGTGCTAAGGAGAACAAGCACAATCCATTTTTAGCTTCATTAGATTTTGTCCTTTGGACAACCGTTCCATGGGTGAGTTATGCTTTGCCTTGGGCCCCAACAGGCAGAACCAAATGGAAATAGATTGCTGCAGCAAAAATTATATGACCCGTCCCCTACTATTGCTTAAACATGTCTAGCCACCCTCACTGCTGTTTCAAGTGTCTGGCAGGCCACTCTTTCCTCTGCTTGCAATGCTAACTGCTGGTTTCCATCAATGAAATAACATCTTTGGACAGCCACGAGGGACCTATTAACTGGGATTGCTTTAGGCTTGTCCACCAACAGAACAAGAACACACTAAGGATGGCCCTCTCTTGGTCAACTCCTACTTTAGTAATATAAAGCAACACATCTTCTTTACTACATGGATGCCAAACGACCTTAACAAACCATTGCTTTCAGTATTTTCTTGTGGCTATATGGCCAGACGAGGTCCCACGAATCTCTGACAACACCCATCCCAACTGAACATAGCTTTTAATAAAAATACTGGGAGGAAAAAAATGCCTCTCTGATTCATACTAGCAGTCCTGGCTCAAGGGAGGGTTCTGTCAGCCCTGGGAGTACTCTTCTGCCTGCAGTTTCTTTTTTGGGAGATCTCATTGCAGGTAGCAGCTGACGCAAAACATTTACATGCCATCAGAAAACAGTAGGACAGTAATATTGAAGTCATCCCTTTCCTAATGCTAAGGCAGAGTTTCTCCAGGAGGGATAGGGCATGGCAAGTCTATTTAATAGGATTTCTCCAACCTATTCAAGGCTTTTCATACACAGAAGAAATGACAGTTCACTGCCATTTGTGACCTAACTAAACATAATTTTGTGATTCTGATTAAACGAACAGATTCCAGGCAGAAATATGCAGGTCATGCAACCAAGTGCAGTGACATACATATCACTGACTCATAGCACTTTCTAATATTTCTGATCTTCTTTCCCCTAGATATCAAATCCAGAGTGAAGACCACACCAGTAATTCCGATATTCAGGTTTTGCACATTTATGGTCAGCAAAATCACCACATAAAATAAAGCTGTGAAGCTGATTATGTTATTCAATAGCTTCACAAAAACAGTATTGCCAAAGCTGATGGAATGGGATGACCCAAAACTTTATAAATACGTTAAAGGAGCCCACCCCAGATGTGAGTGCCTGTCTTGGGCTCACACCATTTTTAGCATGAACCTGATATCTCCTTTGCACCACTAGAGCTGGAGGCAGTTAGGTGGGAGGCTTTAAATTAACCCAGTGCAAGACTATTTGTTTCATTCTAAAGAAGCATCATCCTTAACTAAGCTGATGGGTCTCTTGCAGAGCTGGAAGGCAGTGTAGAAAGACCTGAGACACCCACCCACACATCTTGACGTGTCCCAGTTAGGAGGACCGTGCTTCAGGTTTTTTTGTTATCCTTTTGCCCCTTGCTCAGCATGTTTCAGCTGACCCTGTGAGGGAGCAGAAATAGCAGTGTGGCTGGGAGGGTGGTACAGCACAGCCTGCAAACAGGAATAGGAAGACAGGAAAAGGAGCCATTGTGATGGATGCATCCACATGGGTTTTTTTAGCTATCCTCAGATCACAGCACATGAGTGACACTCGTCATGGTGAGACCCTGAACTTCCCCTCCCAGAGATCCTATGCCAGGGCCTGGCATGCCCTGGGCACACTTTTCCCCCAGGTTCCTCTTTCATCCTTCACTCCCATATTCAGTTTTGCCATAAATAACCATGAATCCAACCAGAAGAGGTTTGCTTGAATCACTTCTGCTCTGATGCTGTGAAAAGAGTGCTCTGCAAGTCGGCAGAGCTATTTCTGCAAAGGTAAGGATTAGAGCATGATCTGAGCTATCCCAAGGAAAAGCCCTCCAAGCAGTAAAACCTAGGGAGAAAAAAAAAATAAACCCTGCACAAAACAAACAACCACCAAAGCTCAGCTTTGCTGCTGTGCTATCTCCCGGCTGCTTTCTCCAAGCTGCAAGCTCCAAGGAGGAAGCGCGCTGGGACTTTACACAGGTACGGTTAGCATGGAGAGAGGTTGGGAAGGATTCCTGTATATCCCTTCTCTCAAATACTCTCCACTGTGTGATCCAACTGTAACCTGCACATCTGCAGCTGTCAGAGTCATCTCTCTGTGCTCGGTAATCTGAGGCTCTGCAAGCCAGCAGTAGCTGCTCTCCTCGCCTGCCTTCCTAAGGCAACACTTGCTCAGCAAACACAAATATGTTTACTGTGGAAACTTTGTACTTGCCTTACTGCCCTTGCTCTTTGCCAGGTGTTTTTCTTTTTATACCCACAGGAGATGCAGAGCCATGTTCTAATATAGAAATATAGGTTCATGTGCATGTGTTTATTAATAAATGGGGGAGGGGGGATCTATTTACTTAGTGCCTCATTTGTGTGATTTATTTAGTTATTTTTAGACTTGTTAGACATACAGAGTCAAAGCAGCAACATCAAGGACTGGCTATTGTAATATACTGAAGCTACTTTCAGGGACTGACTTTTCCAGAGAGAGAAAAGAAGAATTAAAAATGGTTCGTAACTAGAAGGGCACCCAGAAGCAATCAACCTTTTTTTTCCTTTCACCAATTTTGAGCTGGTGTCATTATTTTCTTTTGTAATGGTGCCCTGGGGGTAAGGTGGCAATAAATTCAGTGCCCAGGTACATCAGGACCCTCTCTAAGGGCTGCAGTACAGAATCATACCTAAGCATCCTGATAGCATTGCTTGGAGCAGCATCTTTTTGTACTAAGGGAATATATGCACACACATACCAAAAAAAGGAGCTTGAGATACTGTGCTCATACCCCCAGTGTCAGGGGAGATCAGAAGCAGATTGTGTAGCCTGAGTAAGGCACACTATGCAGAAGAGAATGGGAAGCTGATGCCAATTTAAAACAGGAGGCTACAGCCACTAGTATCTGGTATCTCCCCTTCTTACCTCACAAGAAATCTGAGAGATGCTGAGCATTCAACCCAAACCAACCCTTAGCCCACTGAGATCCAGTTGGGGATTCTCCCAGTTAAAAGTCACCTTAAAAAACCACTAGTGTCATTTGCAAGAGGAAAAATATAAAATGCAAAACCTCCTTCCCTGGGGGACTGCTTTCACTTCCTGAGGATGCAGTCCTATCCAGATCCATGAGGACACACCACGAGGAGGTCTAACACAGCACGGCCAGATAAAGAGGCGGCTGACGAGATGCGCCACGAAGCAAGAACTCCTATATGGGTATGGGTCAGCCAAAACCCCAAAGGGGTTTGCACTGGCAAGACCATTCTTGCTTGTCCCTGGGCCCTGCCTCCATCTCCATCTGATATTTGCACAGGGCCTCCCCAAGGTGTCTGCCACGGGTTTTGTATCCCTCTGGGGATGCACACACAGCTGAACAGGCACTTTCACTGTTCTAGCATCCTCCTGCTTGCATCCCCCTGTTGCAATAAGCAGAGTTGATTGTCATCTTCAGCCAAATAAGCAAGCATAAATGCCAGTAAAAGAAAACATTGCATACGTCCCTCATCTGGAAATTAATTTTGTTTGTATTTATGTTCCCACATGTTGTCAGGGTGATGTCTGGGCTCAAGCCCACACGTGGAAAAATCTGGACTGTGCCCTGTACTAGCAAACTCAGTAGCTCAGAGGCAAAACTGTTTGCTCCTCCTTGCCTCACATAAAACAGACTTGTATGCTTGCCTTTATGGTTCAGAGCACAGCTTCTTTTATCCAGAGAAGAGGAAAACAAAGAATCAAAAATAGGTTTATTTTTACACTAGAATACTGGAGCAGGAGGAAGCCCTCTCTTCTGTGCCAAAAAAAAGAAAAAGAAGAACGGGTCCAGAAAGGAGTGTGATGCCCTGAATCACAATTTGTGGCATAACCCAGGCTCAGCCACCTGGACTGAACCAGGAACCTATTCTACATCCCTCTGAGCAGAACCAAATAAGACCAGCTCAAATTAAAGTCAAACACCTTAGCTTGGGAACACCCTGACTTCCTGCCAGCCTAACACTATTTGACATTACCTGGGCTTAAACACCAGCAAATAGGTTTTAGCCTCAAGCTCTTTCAGCCCGGAATGGACCCCATCTCCTCAAAAAAACCCCAAAAGTTCAACCACATCAACCACAGCCTCCCCAACACAGTACCTGCTGAAGGTTCATTCCTCAAAGCATCTCACTGCACAGGCCAGCTGCTCCTCACTGTAGTTGCCTTCCTTGATCACTCCCTAAAGGTGCCTGCACCCAAACTACCTCCCTGGCCAGACATAAGCACCCCATCACCATCCCACCCAGCTACCTGAGTGCCTGGGAGCACGAACATGCCCTCAGCTGAGATCTCTGATTAGACCCAGACCCAGGTGGGACTCCCCAGTTCCCTCCCAGGTCAGCCCAGCCAGCAAAGTTGTCAGCCCTGAGAGGGAAAGCTGCAAAGTGTGGTAGAGAATGACTGAGGACATGGCCTTGAAGATCTAAATCTCTTCTCTCTGCCAGAGTTTTTCTCTTCCCTCATGATGGTCACTATCACATTGCATCAGAAATGTTGCTCCCTCCACTTGAAGGCCCTAAAGACTTCTCTTCAGTGTTGCACTGAAGCATGAGAATGGCCTTGAGATGGTTTTCAGAGGGTGTGTGTGCTGATGCCAGGCAAGGGGAACAGAAAAAAACTTTCATCATGTTGTATTTAGAGGTGGCAGCCATGGGACTCTGAGATGGATATTTTCCCAAAACAAGCAGAAAACAGTGGACAATATCCCATGAAAATGTCTATGAACATGAAAGAAGTCTATTCCAGTGAGTTGTTCTTGCTTTGGTCATAAAAATCTAGGGTTGCTGAAAAGGGAAGAAAAAGTTAACTTCAAAGAGAATTGCTGAGGTTTGAACAAAAACATGTAATTCTTGACATTCATGTTTGACCAAAAGTTTCTCTATGCCTTACACATACCTAGTTAGTCATTATGAGGTAGGTAGAAACCTCTCTCTACACAGCACATCACTCTAGCTAGTGACTAGTTATTTGTTGATCCAATAAACTCCCTTGAAAGTAATAATTAGAACTTATCACAACAAAGAGTAGAGTTTATTAATTACCACACAAATTATCTAGTTCCAGAAGGTTGAATAAAAGATCAGGATAAACAGCAGAGATTACATTGGACTAGTTCTTCTGCACTAACTTTCAAAACTGAGGGTCTTATGCAATCTAAAATGTTTGTGTTAATAGATAACAGCTAGTGCATCAGCAGCAGGTCATTTTCTTTAAAACAAATGTGTTTGGGAAGAGTAAGCAGAAAGTATCAAAGTCAAGAAGGAAATACTGTAGGTAGATGTGTAGGAAGGTACTGCAAGGTGCAAGTTGGATTTTAGTGCAAGGAAACCTCTGAGGGTGCTAATCAGCCTCCTTTCTGTCACACCTCAAGGGTGATGTATTCAGCAGCATGGAAGTGCTTTATGGGGTGATCAAGGCAAGAGAAAACATTGAACTGAACTTCTTGCTGCTTACTGTGGGGGCCAACATGTCCCCCCAGAAGATGATGAACATGAATCCATCTTACGGAGGTGAGGGCCATTGCAGGGACTCAAAAAGTCACAAGCAGATGCAGCCAAGTTGTTCCCCTACTGCTCTCCGGGTCCTGCAGCAGCCTCACAGGCCACAGAACACCTGCACCAACATGACCCCTGCTACATCAACAGAATGAACATGTTTATCGTTCCTTACACATGACCTCATGTAGGTCTTAAGCCTATCCAGAGGCTAAAAGGCATCTCCATTTCTTCCCCAGTGTACATCTATATATCAGTGTGTACACGGCTCAAAATCACACCAAATGGTTAAGCTATGATTATCACCTGAGTCTGAGGAGGAACTGGCTTCCTCTACAGCTCTCCCACAAGCTCCCCAAGTACTATTGGTCAAATAATTTAAATCCTTTTTCTGACTTTGCACAATGAAGATGACAACTACTCTTCAGAGGACTGGAAAGGCTTAACTCCCCACCAGGAACTTTATTCTGCCCCTCAGCTGGAAGATGCTAGAAAGCTGACAAATACTATTATTAATTTAGAACAGCTAATTTGTTTCAATGAGATTAGCATGAAAATGCAGGAGCAAAGCTAGGAAGGTGGCTCCAGCTCTCCCTGGATTCATGATCCCCCACCCACCCACCCACCCACCAGGGATCAGTCACAGGGTATCAGGTAACTTGCATGAATTCATCAGGACCAATTCTAATTTGCTAATTACTCCTTTAGGCATGACAGAGATTGATTCACATTACACTTTCATGGGTATCACTGATCTCATGTGCAAGCCTGGATTATCTACCAAGCAGTGCCAGTGGTACTGAGTGAGGGTTGGGTGCTCAGGCAGCCAGGAAGTGCTTGAGGAGGGCTGCTGAGAGTTTTGGTGCCAAAGAAAATCCACACTCTCTTGAAGAAAAATGTCTTACTAATGTGTGTTTATTTATCAATTGTTGGAATACCAGTATCCTGTGAGGAGACTAAAGGTCCCAAGTGACAGGTAAATGAACACCCTCCAGCTGGGCCATTAATTCCTAGGGAACAAGTGGGAGAGTTTTCCACCAAACTTGTCGGCTGTAACTAACTTGATTTTCTGAGTGAGAACAGATTGCTCATCACCCTGTGCTCCCCTCCCAGCCAAAGCAGACCTTCCTCAGGAGCATCTGCCACTTCCAGAAGTGGAGAGCCTGTATCAGAGGGCATTTCCTCATCAGCCAGGGCAGAGAGATCTCATTAGAGCAAGGGGCTTCCCACGTCAGCCCTGTCCCTGGACACCCACGGAAGTTTCTCAGTTCCATGGTGTCACAGTGTCCCAGTCAGACCCAAGAACCAGCACAGGGGAGCTGAGGTCCAGCACAGGCAGGGGTCCATGAGACCACTTGCTCCAGTGCTGCCACTGTCAGCACAGCCCGGGTGTTTTTCCAGCCGTGCTGGCTGCGGGATTGCTGCTCTGACGTGCCAAAATTTCCAAGCCCTTTGCCCTCCCTGAGGCATTATCTGCCGCTAGAGACACACGATCTGAATGAATCTAGCTCCAGCCAACTCTCTAAGGTCCAGAACATGTTGTCCATGGAAAAACAACGCACACTAGAGAAACAAAAACTACCTGGCTGCCGTTTATAGACTTCTCAGAAAGTCAGCAGTCCAGAGCCAAACTCGAACGTTCACATCACTCCTTCACTTATGGAAGGTGAGTTTGCTAAATGCCTGGATGCTTTTCAGCCCAACAGCCCAGTTCCTGTATTTGCAACCATAATACTGGAACAAGTAGCAGGGCTTAAACTGGTGCCCACTGGACTCAACAGAAAAGGCAGATGCCAGAAGCTTTTTTAGATACATAACAGTGATTCTTCATACCTCTCTTTTTGTGGGCTACTGGATTCTACCCTCAGTCACATGCAAAACAATTCATGGATAGATTTTTCCATTAAGTACCTCAGACTACCTATTGAAGTTCCTGGTACCTGGTTCAAATGAACAAATAAGATTTCTGCTTTGGGAAGTGCTAAGCATCCCCTGAGTCCAATCCAGGAATCAGCTACAGATTCAGGAGAAAAGCAGAATTATTCAAGGAAGGGACCTGAGGGACTGACAGCAAGCCCTCCCAAACCCTTACCTTTGTGACTGCCAGCTGTCAGAGGAAGAACCCTCTGACTATAATTCGCTAAATCCCCTGACATAAAGCTGCTGTTGCTCCAGAGCAGCACACACTAGCTGCTCTGATGCTGGATGCTGGCTCAGGCCTTCCTCCTGCACAACCAGCAGAGCCCTTCCTGCAAAAAGAACCTCTCATTCTCCTCTTACTGGAAAAGACAGATCATGCTATGCCATAACTTGCTCCTATTTCTGTTTTCCTTCCTCTGCTCCGTTACAGAAAACTACAGGCCATATTCACCTCAATTTTCTCTCCTTTTCAGGATGGTTACAAATCGAACACAAGTAGGGGATGGGTTACCAGATGTGCACCAGTGCAAGCAACAGGAGAGCTGCCTTTCCCAAGAGTAACTTGCCATTCATGTATTTAATTTCCATTTTACCTAACACGTTGGCATGCTGCACTGGACAGAGATGCAAACACTGCCCTCTTCTCACGATGGCCAGACCCTTGTCAAACATTGCTCTAAACTGTAGGATGTTTGAGTAGAGATTTGGGGCTCAGTGAGATACTGGCCAAGGCATACACGCTCCATAGGGCAGAATGGCTGAGCTGATAAAAGCTCTCTGCAATGGACTTGTCCAAGAGCTAAGAGACTCCTCTAGTCTTATCTCTTTAGGAGATCAAATACTTAAATGATCTTTGAGTCAGCCTAACCACAAAACCATCACAAAAGTGATATTTGGGTAGAGAACATGGCAAGAGATGAAGGATGTGCTCCAGCTCCAGCTGGAGGAAGACCTGCACTAAGCTGGTAGAGCAAATCAGAGCTTAGACCTGTGAAACACTAAGCACTGAGGAGCTACAAACTTAATGATAGGGATCATTTCAGCCAGAAGGGTCATTAAGTCTCAAGTTGTATGCAAACACATACAAGATGTTAAGGCTAGAAGATTCTTGATAATATCTATTTTTCACACACCTTCAAACACCCCCCTCCCCCTCCAAAAAAAGCAAGAACAAACCACAAATGTCCCGGAAGGAATGAGCAAGGGAAGCCAAGGACCTGTAGGGATTTGAAGTCCCTGCCTTAGCTAGGAATTGTTTCCTCTGGATAAGCCATGGCAGTCACTGTCTTTGGCTTGTGATGAAGCCAGTGGGAGCTTAGCACAACTCATTCTTAAGAGCAATGTCTCTGCATAACAAGCAAGCAAAGCATGGCAGTCGCTGAACCAAGTGAATAACAGGTTTCATAGGTGCTGTCAAAAGGGAAGAAGAAAAATCCCAGCTGGCTCCAAACAGCTTTCTATGTGTGTTGGCAGGTCCTTGGTATTTCTCCCAGACTGGGAGGGCAAGTCCAAGCCAAGAGCCCAAGTACAGCACATCCAGGCTTACATAACCCTAGGGGCCCAGGGTAATCATTAACACTGGATTATTGCCACTGGCTTTGTGCTGGAGTCACCTGGTTGTTTGGATTAAATGTATAGTGGCCATTTAGACAAGGAGAGGGTTCATGGCACAAGGAATTAAGTGAAAACAACCCCCAGGGAGGGTGGGAAGCAGAAGACTGTTGCAAACATTGCAGAATTTAAACTCAAGCACTCCTCCAGGGAGCCAGATTTGCCACCTTTCATCACACCACCCTGCTCAATGGGATGGTTTGCTTTCCATAAGGATGCAGCTCCCTGACCTCCCCCCGAAACTGCCAGGGAAAAAAAACCCCACACAACAGTGATCAGGGGATCAGGACTCTTCTTAGGAAGTTTTGCCTCAATGACTGCCACGTGCTGCACACCAGCAAGTGAGCTCTCATTCCTCTCTCCTCGGCACGCTTTCCAAAAGCAGACATTATTGGTACAGCCTGACTTTATCTATGCCCCATCTTTGCCTTTCTTTGCTTATCTGATGTCTCACGTGTCGTATTACTCTTTGCCTTCTGTAACCCCCCGTGTGTTATTGACATGTGCTTTGTGCCACTGTCTGGGGCAAAGGAGATTTGGGACTTTTTGGTTCTGCTCCCATTTCCCCTCTGTGTTGGTCTGTGGTCTTGGACACATCACTCCACTGCACTATGTTTAGCCACAGGTCACAGAAGTCAGGTTACCTTACAGAACATCCCTTTACTGATATTCCTGATGCTTAGCCTTTACCTCAAGTACAACCATCCCAGCTGACAGCTCCTTACCTCTCATAACTTCTCCTTCACCACCAGCTCTGATGAAGGGACTATAAGCCTTTTAAAAACACAGAGTTCTAACCAGATCACAATCATTTTGTGAAGGCTCTAACACTGCACGTGTCCATTCACACCTCAGAAACCAAACTATAATGGTTTGAAGTCAACGAGACTACGCCATGCTGTGCTTTGTCATGCAGAGTTGCTAAAGCAGGGACATAATAAACTTATCTACAGTTGTGGTATCAAAGTATTTAAATATATATTTATCTTCAGGTGGATAAAGTCAGGCTTAAGGCAAGGTAATATTTTTCTCATGAATCGGCAAAACTCAAGCAGGCTAGTAATTTCATGTAAACACTGAAATCTCTTTTAGAAATTTCTACCTTTTTTTTGTGACAAATATCTAAAAATGTCATTATCTTCATGCAGAACTAATTCTCCTTTCACAGCAGAACATTGCAACTGATACATAAGCTTACATTTCCTTACAGGTATTAACTAGAAAAACCCACACAATCTACACTTGAAAACCATACTTAGAAAAGAGGAAAAAAGAAAAGAAGAGAGAATAAGCATTTCATGGAAAATATTCCAGGCTAAAATCTTAGATTTCTGTCCTGCTATGTTTCAGCAGCAGAGATTTTGCATTACTCCACTTCAGTTTTAAGTATTGCCTCTTGCAGAAAAATAAAAACTTCTGCCCCAGGTGTCTTGCAGGGTGAATTGCCCAACTTTACAGCAATATCAGAACTCCAGGTGAGATAGGGAGGAGACTGAGACGCTGGTTAAAATAAAGCAGCTGGTTTAATGCATGAAGTGGGTAGGGTGAGAACAGAAGGGAATCGCAGATCCTCTTGGTGCAGGCTTGCTAATTAAAGTACATCACTGGCCCTTAACACAGCTCTGCTTAGCACTCTGGTCTTCAGGCTACACCTCAGAAGGTAACAACAACCTGGAGTGTACAGAACTTCATCTGCCTCATCCCTCAGTCCTCTTGCCAGAATGATAGGGATTCTCAGGGAAAAATAATCAGGGGTCTGGAGAGCCCTGGCTCATCAGCTGGCACTTTTTGGTGTCTGTTCTTCAGGGAGACACTTAAATCCCTCAGGGCCTGTTAGTCTCAGAGTGATTCTTGCTGGGAGAAGATCTGGACCCACTGCACCATTGCTCCCATGGAGACTCAGAAGTGACTTTAACACCAGTAATGTTGCTGGTTTCTTCTTCCAGTGGAGGCCAAGCAACCAAAAGCACAGTGCAAGAGATGTCCCGGCTTGCAGATCACCAGAGCATCACGTTCATGCCCCTGTCGTTACAAATGGGAAGCAATGGCTGTTGCAGAACAGGGCGTTTTCTCCTCAGGCCTGAGGCAAGCTTCATACCACAGATCCTTCACATCACTCTTTTAGGCGTGGGTTTACAGAAGAGCCAACTGAAGCGCCTTGGCACCAAGACCTCCGTCATGCCAAGCCTTTCTTTACCAATCTAATCCTGTGACTACTGTTCTTATTCCTTGCTCCTTCCATCCAAGGATCATACAAATGTAAATTAAGTCCCACAGTATCACTGTGATGCATTATTATCCCCATTTTACAAGAAAGGGAACTGCAGCACATGGCCATCGAGTCCTTTGTCTTGGCTCACACAGTGAATCACAGTCACACTCTGAAGCAGACTTGAAGCCCTTCCTCCTTCACACTAATCACTAAAGCTTGAATTCCTTAAAACTCTGCTTGTTCTAATCCATTTAACCACAGTTTTACTGCATCTGCAGACCTGTTCCACAGCAGTCAGAAGCCAAGGAAGGCATTTGGGTCCCAGCGTGGCTGCCAGGCAAAGCGTGAGTGCTCTGGTGAAGGGAGAGCTGAAACATCTTGCACCTTCCAAGAACTTTCTGAGATGAGAAAAACTGAAGATAACTTCAGATCTCTTCCATCGTCTCCCTGTTACAGAGCACCTGAAAAGTTACATCCAGGTGAATCAAAATTTGAAGTGCTATTGTCTTGATTACAGAGTTGGCTACAAAGGAAATTAATGAATAATAATTTCAAGGAGGAATTTAAAATTTCCATTTTCATTTTATTGTCAAAGTAAATATATTTTTATGAAGAACAAAAGAAAATATACAGAATTGTAACTTATGTACACTGGCTTTATAGGTATTTTTGTTTCCAATTTACACAAATTTGATACGTTATTAAAAGATATTTTATATAGATATGCATCTATGTACAGTTTTATTTACATACATTCATAGGATGTGATATAAACCAGTCAATAGATGATAGTTCATTTATATTAATTTCTAGAGGACAAAAGGAATGCATTCATTTTAGCTAGACCTGCTGTTCTCTCACAGCGCGGACTCCTGCTCTGCCTAGCGCTAGGATCTCACTTCCCTATTTCCCATTTTGCCAACAAAAAGGACAAACAGATGGAAAGGAAATGCAACATCCATTATAAAATCATTTCTAATTACTGAATTCTATTTTCTTCTAAAGCTTCTTACAATCGCCAGAGTTCAAAAGGAAAAACAAAACAAGAAGAAACAAAACCAAAATCATTTGCCTGCTACCGTCTTATTATTTTTTTAAATTCCCTTCTTAGCCAGCTATCAGACAAATTTGTTTCTTTTGGCTACTGTTCTCACCCCTTCGCCCACCCCAGCTGCCTGGAGCTCTGACATGGCTGTCGGGGAGGAGAGGATTAGCACTGAAGATCAACCCTAGGCCCAGATCTCACAGTGCTGTCCCACCAGGCCATGATGCCTCCCATCCTCCCTGGGCACAGGCACATCCTACAGACCCTGCTAGCCAGCAGGCAAATGGAGACTTAGCTCCAACCAGCGAGCCCTTGATTCATGGTGGCTGTGGGGATGCCCAGTGCTCGTCAGGACCACCAGGCACCTTTGAGGCTGGGGCCCTGGTTTCTCCCCAAAATCACACAAGAGGATGGGAGCAGAGATAGGAACAGAGCTCAGACACTCCAGGAAATGTCTTCCTGCTGCCTTACGTGCAGACAACAGCTCTTCTGCTAAAGACAATGGATGCTGCAAACCAGACTCAAAGGAAAGCAGTGTGTCCTTCGACACCTGGGCATCCTTTCACCTCGTGGCAGCACAGGACAGAAGCAAGCACACAGTACTGAAAGGCTCCACTCCAAGCCATTTCATCCAGCCTGAGCTTCCCAGTTTCCTGGGATGTGCCTTTGCTTAAATATATATATATACGTATGTATGAATATATATACATAAATATTTATATATAGCCCTAGCCAAGGGAAAGGTAAATGTGAGCTGGGGAAATCAGAGCTGCATAGAGATGTGCATGAAGGCACATTCCAGTGCTCTCAAGCCTTCTCTCCCCCTGTCCCCAACTCCCACTATTCCTCCTCCTATGGCCAGCCCCTACAAATCCTTGGCTCAGGCGACCCAAAAACAAAGGAGTTGTTTTCATTTCAAAAGGAATTTGCTGTTTCCAAACTGGACAAATAGAGCAGCTTAATAAAAACTCACAATGAATGGCCTGTACATGAGCAAAGCCCTCAGGAATGCCAGGGCTATAATTAACTAGCAGCAAGCAACTTTTACATTTTCCTGTGCAGCAGAAAACAGCTAAAAATAAAACACTGTAATTTCCAAAAGAAGCAGCAGCAAAGGAGGGAGAGATAGAAGGAAAGGAAAACAATATCCTTATAAGAAAAAAAAAAAAAAAAAGGGAAGAAGCACCCTGCTCCCTTGACCCAAAAGGAACTTCATTCTCAAATCATCTTTGAAGGAACATGGGGCACTCAGATATGGTGGTATCAAGTAACAGCATTGACTGTTCTGTGGAGACAAATAAATTATCACTAGAAATACAGTGAGCAAAGTGCTGTAATCGGCTGTTGTAAGATGGCTGGGTGGGAAGGGGAAAGCGGGAACAATCAGTTCACGGAGCGGACGGAGCGGTTGCTTCGTGGGAATCGATGCACCTTGACATGTTTGGACAAGTGGTCACTTCTAGCAAACTTCTTCTCACAGACGGGACACTGATAGGGTTTCACCCCAGAGTGGGAGCGCCTGTGCCGGGACAGCTCATCTGACCTGGAGAACCTGCAAGAGAAGAGAAGCCTTTTCAGATAAATGGGGTTTTATATTGCTAAGTCTATCACAGCAGGTAAAAAAATGTCCTTTCAGGCCACTGGGAGACTCCATAAACTGAAAGGGACACAAAAAATGGCTGGTTTGGTCTCAACCATCAGTCAGCAGCAGTGATGGAAACACACAACTATCAGCCTCATGTCATGTCAGCTCTGGCCTCAAAGCAATACATGGGGGCAATGTTTGTACCAATCTCACCCTAGACCCAATAACATGGGTACAGCTCCACAAAAACAGTGCTGCTCTTGATCCCTCTGCCAGTCCTCCTCAAAGCTCCTCCCACAACCTCTGTCTTGCAAATCCAAGCATGGACTCCTCTTAAGCAGAGACAACAACCACCGTCTTTTAGGAGCAGAAGTCTGCTTCAAGCTCCCACTGACACAAACACAATGGATACCCACTAATTGCACCTAGTTTGAGAGGGACTCCAGATAAGAACTACCCAAAGCAATATGACAACTTCGATTCAGATGAAAAATTGGCTTCTGTACATCCTCTTGCAGACTAAATAAAGTGTCATTAACATCCCAATACCAAAAATGCTCAACATTTTAACAGCTGAAGTTCAGGTGGGCCCCAGTGGTCATTAGAATAGTTACTACATAGGTAAATTGAAATCAAGGTTGAACCTTTGATTACCAAAACTGTCTTCCATGGTCTTTTGAATTTTAGATATTTCCCACCTTCCATCTCCATAGAAAAATCCCCAAATAGCCACTGTGAATCCCATAGGCTTTACTGAACTCAAATAAGCTAATTCTTTGGTTTTAACAGCAGGGCTAGCTATATTCTGAGTTTGGACATGACTGGGAGACAGAGGGTTAATTAACAATGTCACACTAAAACAGCCCTGTCCAGATGGGTGCAAAAAATTTTCTGCCTGACAAAGGGCAATTAAGTGTTTTGTTGCCAGAACAGTAACAAAGAGAGGCACAGAAAGAGAGCTTGCAAGAAATGGTATCAGCTGTTTATTTACAATAAATAAATGAAGTCATGGGCACTAGCTGAACAAATGGGGGAAGGAACATGTAGAAAAATGTGCCCTTCTGGCGCAAAATATCACATCACCAACAGAGCGAATACACTACTTTTATAAAAGGGGAAAAACAGAACCACTGGGCTCCTATGAATAAGTCCTTCATGCAAGAAAAGTAAGCTTCCACATAAAAGTTTTAATTAGCTCTGATCTCCTGCCTCTAGTTGAGGAAGAGGGCATAGGCACTGGGAAAGCTGGTATTGGTTTCCTCAGTTCCTGCAGCTCTTCAATCTGGTCATGCTCCTCAGAGAGCACTCAGCCAGTACAAAGAAGATGCAGATACTTGCTATGGGTCAGATATGGTGTGGACACATCTCTCCCACGGGCATTTCTAGGGGAGAGTCTTTTATCCATTCACTTGCACTTCTTCCTTTCTTTGCTTTGGTATCCCCAAGGTGAAAGACCCATATTCTCCATTAAGGACAACGGGCAGATGCCCTTATGGAGCTGTCAACCTGCTCCTTGTCTGGGATTTTCTTTGTAAAGGCTGTGACAGAGATTTCTCTTCACCCCTTGTACTTGCATGTTTCCTTTCTCTAGCACCTCTGCTCTTTTCAGCCTTAGCTTCCCAAAACCACAGTCTGGACCCGGGAGCAGCAGGGTCAGGGATTTCTCCCAAGTCCTTAGCAGTGAACTAGTCCCAGTGCCACATCCTTGCAGGGATGCACTTGTAGAGCTACAGGTGAGTGGGGCTGGAAAGGGCAGGATGTTGCCTGTGCAGGCTGCCTCAGCAGGACTCAGTGCTGGACAAGGAACAGCACTGATGCCGGGGGTAGTTACCACATCCAGGGAAAAGAGTGAGCAGAGAGGAAAAAGTGCCTTTGCAAAGAGCTGTCCTCTTAAACACAGATTCCAAAGGAATAAAACCAGATGTGGCCAGGTTGCCTTGTCCCATGTCCTTGGCCATTAAGGTCACCACCTGCACCAGAAGTGCAGTAGCACACGGCTAATCCTGCACAAGGGCTTCACAAGTGCATTTCGAGGGGAATTGCATGGATGGTGTTGGAGAAAGAGGCGCTTGTCAGGAACGAGCTTGGATGAGTTCATCTGATAAAAATACACTCTGCCTCATAACGATGTCCTTAGCTGAAGAGGCAGGAATGTTGCAACACTGTTCCCCAGCAGTGACGGAAAGATCAACTTACAGAGCCCACAGAAATAAACCTCGAGCTGTCTGTGTGTTTACAAAAAAACAACGCAAAGGTTAGGACAAGGAAGCCGGGAGGATCTAGTGGACTGCAGTGAAATGTTTGCAGCACCTTCTGGCACTGAGATCAACCCAGAAAAAGTGCAAATAATCCCCCATGGAATGCCAAATTCAACCAAAAAGGAAAGCCCCAAGGAACACCTCATCATTCTGTCACTTCCATTTCCTTCGCAAGAAAGGTGGAGGGATCTGTGCAATCCCACAGCAACTAAGAAGAGTCTCCTTCATCCTTCTATCTGGTGGGATCCCAAAGGACTTGTAACTACATCTCCCTTGAAGACAAATCCTAGATCTCCCTCATGTGTAGGACATGTCCTGTGTCTCCTGGCCATACAAGGACATTGCTATGTGGCTCACGGGGCAATAAGAGTCAACAGCTTCAGCCTGGTACTCCATGGTCCCTACCATGGCCACCAGCTGTTGGGGCCAACTCAGGCTGTGCCTCTCCCCTGTAGAGGAGGGGAGGTTCTAAAATAATCCTACTCATCCTGAAAGCTCTGCTACAATAAACCAGCGCACCTCCTGTACACCTGGAAACCCCTTACACAGCACCACCAGCAAGAAAAGCCAATGCAAGACACTTGCCCTACCCTACGTGCAGTACTTCGCATGCTGCACAGTCCCATGCACTCTCCTGGCCACACGCATTATAAGCCTTTAAACACTCCCTGCCAAACCAGGCAGAGCTTATATCCCACTCTGTCACCTGTGGAGCCTCCAGACAGAAGATGCAGTGGGGCAATTCCCTAATCCTCTGGCCTTGCGACAACTGCAGCTTTGCACACTGCTGCACCAGAGGGGAAAGCAGGAGTTCTGTACCACAGCACAGCTACTGGGCCTGGCCCACGCTGCAGCTCTTTGGCTGGGGCTGTCTGAGGAGCAGGGCTAACCAGAGGCTGGTGTGCCAAAGGTATAAGCTGGCACGACACGGATCGGTGCATCGACCGGGACAGCGGGGTATTGAACGCCACGGGTCACTGGCCACTTACACACAAACGCCTCTCTGCAGCCTGCTGAAAACAGCCCTTGCCCTGTGCCAAGAAAGGGCATAAGCAAGCAGAGTTTGGCCTCTTCCAAGGAGGTGCTAGGGTTCTCCAGCTGTCCTAGGGGTTAGCAAAAGGTTTTGCTGTGTGCACACACCTATGTTGCATTTAAACCATGCAACCCATCATAGCAGGGCTGCCCAGAGAGATGGGGAACTTTTAACCCCCCAAAGCTCAGGCACTTTTTGCTAGGCAACACTTTGTTTTGGTTTTGAAATTACTATCTCCAGTGAGGTCAGATCTTAAGTGTTTTTAGTGAAAAAATAAATACACAAGCACAAGAATGCAGTGAAAGGAGGGGGAAAGCAGAGTCCAGCAGTGTTTTAGTGCTTAAATTCATTTGAGATTACATAAAACTGTGAGCAAACAGAGAGTCCAGATGCATTTAACCTAAGTCATGTGAGATTACAGCTCTCATTGAACTTCTGGAAAAGGTAAACATGGTTTATTGATGAAAGGGGACTGAGTAATTCAATGCTCAGTTGGGTCTGGCCTTTGATGTGGGAGCAGGGTGCAGGGGATGTGCAGCAATCTGAGACTGGTGCTGGGTGAGCACAGGAGGCAGCTCCCTGAATGCAGCCTCTGCTGTTGGCTGTAAACCCCTTCTCTTGGAGAAGAGCCCTTCCAAAGTTTGTGGGTTTGGGGGTTTGCAATCACATCCTGGGCTGTGAAATTCAACAAGACAAACAGCGACAGTTTGGAAAACCCTTCCAGCAGTTGTTTCTCATAATGTATTCCTCATAATGTAGGTAATTCGTTTTTCAATCCTATTGGGCTCATCTTTAAAATGTTGTGGTGGTTGGAAGTTCAGGGTGCTCCAGGTTGGAGGACCTGCACTTCTCTTGGCTCAGCAGTATCCTACTTTTGATCCACACCATTCACTGTAATACTGGCAGAAGGCAGGCACCTGTTGTAAACTCCATCATCCTTCACCACTTAATATTTTTCCTAAACGTTCCCCTTGGTTTTGCAGCTTGGGGAACACCAGCTCTCTAATAACATGGAGCTGCAGAAGGTCATCCACAGGCAACACTTCAGTCTCTGCATCTTGAGCCACAAAGTCACTGGGAGCATTGGTACAAATCTCAGCATGGATCAGACAAACCCTCACGTGCCACATGCAATTGCCACAAAAAGCAGAGTTTTGCTTACATCCCAGTGCAGGGAAAGCCAATATGACACCCACAGGCACATCTGCCACCTGTGTGCTTGTATTCTGGCACTCAAACCAAAAGGAGCGAGTGCCTCTCCTGCAGGTGAGGGGCAGCCAGCCTGCAACCTCTGGGACCAACCCACTGAACATCATGGCTTTGATGTCAGGGCATCTTGAGCAGCGAGGCACTGAGCCAGCTCATGAGACGTGCCACCAGGACAAAAGGAAAGAAAATCACCACCGGTTTCTAGAGCCACCATAAACTGATCTCCTCAGTCCTTCCAAGAGGCAAACGTCAAACTGGCCCGGTTGGGGATCAGAAGGTTCAGCTCCATTCTGACCTTTTACCTCAAACCAACCCAGCCATCTCTAACTGCTACGTGTCTTACATACTTGCATTTTTACACAACACTCTCCTGTTACTTTTTACCTCATCTGTTGCCCATGATCACAACCCATTTCCTCATTAGACACTGTTCACTGTAGCTCTGTAGCATATTCTTTGAAAGAAATTCAGTTTAATTTAATACAAGGTAGTTAACATTATGTTTTCTCCCATCATCATTTGTGGTGCTGTATATTAACACTTGCCAGCAGGCAAGTAATACAGCTAATTGGAAAGAGGGAGGAAGGCTCCCATCAAAGTTTCCTTAAAATAAATAGTTGATATTTTTAACAAAGATTCAACTTTTCAACTAGTATTAAAAATAAAGTAAAATAAAAAAAAAATAAAGAGATGCCCTCTGTAAAACGTTTTGCTCAATCAAACCTGCAATCTTTCATTCAAGCAATGCTTAACTCCACCTCAGCCTTCTGGTTATGCTGTTACATCTGACAGCTTTTTGCAACTTTTAGTGGCACCCACGCATTCTTCTGAATGCAGGCAGAGAATAAAACCCTGAGTATGCCAGAGTGTCACTGCCAGCATTTCCAGAAGGAGTGGGATGGAGTGCATTTTCTATGAAAGTGCACAGAATACTGCTTTTAACCACACTTGCTTATCACAGCCCTTCACTGACCATGTTTAGTCCCACACAGTTGGAGCCACACACGTCCATGCACAGCGATTCTGCCCTAAACCACCCAGTTCACTCACAGCTTCAGCTGGTACCAACCACAGGTCTGCTGTGGCTGGTGTGCTGCAACCAGACTGATGCAAACACAAGGTATTACCTGTGGTAATAAGCTTAATCTGACCCTCTAGAATTAAATACAAATTGCAATGCTACTTCTTCTATTTTTTTAAGACACTTAAACAGCTGCTGCCAGCAGATGATGCTCTGCTATTTCATTTATCAAAGCCCCTGGATCACCTAACAGAAAGAAAAAGGTCTTCATTCTCAAACCAACCAAACAAGTTCTGGAAACAGAAACAGTTTATCAACCAGAGTACAAACCTACTTGCCCAGCAAGTTAGGTCAAGTAAGCAGAAAGGGGAAAGGGGATTGGGCAGAGCTGCACCCCAATACTAACCTCCATCCACAGCCCGGCCACGTGCACGCAAAGGGCTTTTCTCCTGTATGTCTCCTCAGGTGGGCTTTCAAATGGCTGCTTTTTGTGTACATCTTGGTACAACCAGGAAAAGAACATTTGTGCATTTTAATGAGTTCAGCTGCAGGGTTCTTTTGAAATTTCTGACCCATGATGATTCCCGTCTGACCCTGGATCATGCCTCCTGGCCCAATTGGCTTGGCAGCGATGGGGACGGGAGCAATGCGGACAAATTTAGAGGACAAGTTCAAATTGGACGACTGAACTATCTGAGGCACAAGGGCAAATGTCTGTCCTTGGATGTTGACTAGAAGCTGTGCAATTTTAATATTTTCCTGTGCTGGTCCTTGGGAACTTGGGCTCGTGTTGGACTCCTGTTTGATCTGTACAGGCTGAATTTGGAGCATAACTGGTATCCCATTCTCAAGGGTCATTCCTCCATTTGAAGCTTGGCCACCTTCCGTTGTGCTGCTCACCTGTTCATTTTTACTCTCTTTCAAACTAGTGCTGGGTAGCATGTGGTCTTTTTGCTGTAACGAAGCACCAGAAACTTGGCTGCAAGCTCTCAAGTCCTTGGTCTCATTTTTAGGTCTTTCTTTGAGCTCCAAGTCCATGTTCTCCTCCAAAAATTCCTCAATTTCCTCAAGTGTGGGCTGAAATGGTCCTGAGTCTTCCATATCCACAGCAAATTCAGGCAACCTAAAGTACTCCTCTTTCACTATCGGCTGAAGTCTCCTTTTGTCCCACCATGATGTATTGGTGTTCCCCAAAGATGCCTGGGACAATAAGTAGTCTAAGATACTGTCCTGACTTTCTGCACTGGACGTGCTTCCATAGCTGGAGCTGAGGACCTGGGAGTCAGGGCTGGAACAAGAACAAAAGCTGGACGAGTCGCTGTCATCTTCTGACAGGGGAGAGGGCAGCATTTGGTAGGACCTCACCCCCGCTGTCATGTCCCCAAAGTATCCAAGAGAAGATCTTGTAGATGAAAAGGACTCATCAGTAGGCAGCAAGTGATCCACCATTCCTGGGCGATCTCTTAAGGATATCCCAACAGCATATACCAAGCAGCCAAAGTTCAGGTGAGAGCCTGAGTGTACGAAAACAAAACAGCAACAGTCAGAAGTTGGTTTAATCATTTATCTCCATGAACTAAAGCTTGGAAAGCCCTCTAGCTCACAGGAAAGTCCAGAGCATGCAGCCTCACTGAGTACACATGCTGCTACATGCTTTGATACGTCTGTACCACCCCCAAGGACTGTCAGGGCCGAAGCGTTTTGCAGAATTGCACCACGTATTTGCAAAAGAATTCTTTCAGAAATCATTTCCCAACTGTGTGTGCTCTAGATTTACGTCTCCGTTCCAGAATAATACTGGCAAGAGAAAATAAATTATGTGCTTTCGCCTAACACTGAAATCTACAGCCAAAGAAGGGAATAGGGAGGAAAATAATAAAGTGCTGAAATTTTTACCACCCTCCCCCCCAAAAAAAAAACAAAAAAAAAGTTTATTGCTGGTGACCATAAAATGCAAATCCTTTTCTTATCTTGTAGCTTTCCACCACTTTATTTTTAACTTCCTCAGTTCTACAAATATAGGCTGTTCAGCATAATGCAAGGATCAATCTAGCAGGAGCCAAAAATATTTACTGTGCTTCAGCATTTACTAGGCGGATTTTCCCCTCCAGATGTAATGAATCAGTGCGCCAACGTCATCATCACCTGCACTGTCCTTAATAAGGCTGGCACTGCACTGAGCTAATTACCATGTCCTGCAAGCCAGCTGGAGGCTGGTTTCACCTCGCTGCTCCATGTTCCTTTCTCTCCGGGTACGGAGGTTGATGTGAGCTGAACCTCGTGCCAGTTGCTAAACTGGGAGGGCTGTACGAACTGTACAGACCCCCGGCATCTCAACCTGCTGTGAGCCATGATGGGCAGCTGCGCCGCCAGTTTCCCCCTCCCCTGTGTTGAGGCGCCGAGCGGAGCATCCCGCAATCCCGACTCACGTGAGCCGTAATCCCACTACAACCCCACGGAGCCACAACAGCAAGCTCACCCTCCCCAGCGCAGCCCACCGCAACGCTTGCTGACGGCGGCGATTGTCCTGCGCTTTCCCGCTTAAGGCAAAAAAAACTTCCTAGAAAGGTTTCTGGGGAGGGAAAGGCAGGATGGACATCTGCGTATTTTTTTCTTTCCCTTTCCTCCACCTCCTCCCCGAGGAAAAAAAAAAAAAAAAAAAAATTGCTTACGGATGGAGACTATGCCTCCTAGAGAGCAAACGCAGAGACCTGCCGACGGAGCGAACACTGGCCCTCAGTCATTCGCTCAAGGTGACTGATTGAAAACAGGGCTGTACATGTGCATAATAAAACAACTCTTTCTGTGGAAGGTATGTGGACTGCAGAGATAGAAGTCATTTGATCAGCCTATGAGGTTTTGAGTGTGTGTGAATTAGGAGGCATGTGACCCAGTGCGAAGGAAATGCCAGTCAATCTTGTTACACGCTGTCATTTTCCACAGGCTCTGCTGCTGCGCTTTGGACGCTTTGCCATGAATAGTCAATAGCTCACAGTTTTGTGCAGGGAAGGGGATGGTTGCTGCTGCTGTGGCAGAGCATCCTTGCTGCCTCATCTCCAAAACTTGCCCTATCTTTCCTACTCCGGAGAAAAAAATCAAAAGGTGTCTGTGTGCTCAGGGCTGCAGGAAACGCAAGGTGAGATATTTTACACAACATGCCTAAAGAGCTCTGTTCCATTGTTAGCATCTATTAATATTTCACAGGAAACAGGGGGGGAAAAACCCCGTATTTCTTAAAGATATGGCTTCCTCATTCAAACACATATGGAGGAAGCAGGGAAGGATTGAAAGAAAGGCTTAAAAGTAAGATTGCACATTTTCCTGGTATGCGTGTCCTGTCAGTCAGCTATGCCTCAAACAGATAATGAAATACCCACATGTGCCTGACACGAGGAAGTTCAAACAGAGGTTAGTGGCTGTTTTGTGACCTTAACCTATAATCATTGCTTATAGTAAAAGTGAAGAGTCAAAAGAGTTGAACTATTTCTAACACGCTTTTTTTTTTTTTTAAACTCTCTGCGTTGATGGAAAGTTTCCCCAGCAGAAGTCCCAGAGCTGAACTATTCCAGTTTTGAAACAGAAAACACAATCTGCTTCTGACGAGTTTGTACTGACATCCAGTAAGAATTCACCCAAGCAGATTGTTTCTATCTTGCATCAAAAACTGGTGACTGTCTTATGAAACTTGGGGCAGAAATAAGGACTTGCCCTCAGATGGTTTCTGATTCTTCCTTCTATGTCTGCATTGTTCCAGCTTAAACATCTGAAGAATGGGGCTGTGAGAGAAAACTGGACTGCAAGATGTGTTTTTCTAAGAAAAGCTGGCGTGCTCTGCATGCACCAAAAGCAGTTGGCAAAGTTCTTTAAAAAAAAAAAAATCATAAAATGCCTGCAAAAACTAGAAAGCAGCATATCAAAATATCCATATCTTTCACTGGGAATAGAACTAAACTGTAATTTGAATAGGGGCTTAAACGAGGGGAAAATTAGAACCAAGCCCTAGCAACTGCTGTGGGCCAGTTATCTCAGCAGAAAACAGCCAGCACGCTTGTTTCCCATCTCCTTTGACAAGGAACATTGTTACTCAGTGTAACCAGAGTCTTTTTAAGAAGGGACTGTCAGAGGCAAATAGATCCAGGCGCATTAAGGGCCAGTTCTGCTTTCTGTGCTCTCTCAAAGCTTGCAGAACAGCCAAGAAGATTTTGGGGAATGCCTGGAATGCAGGATCAGGCCCTGGCTATATTTTTCTCCTAAAGGCCAGGCTAACAACCAAAAGGCTTTCATCCCTACTTTGCCTGAAGGCTCAGCCAAAACCAGAAGATTAGAAAACAAAACCAAAATAAGCCAGGGCTGTGAAAGCTATGAAAACTAATGATGCTGTTTCCATAAAGCACTTTCATCTCTAGGAGCCCTGAAAACATGTTAGAAATGTAAGCACCTATAGTGAGACCGCAGTGCCTGAGCCACTGAAAACAGCCTGTTCTGGAGTGAAATACAGCAGCTGTTCAGCAGCACAACCGTCTCCAACTTTTAAGAGTTCCCTGGGTTGTTATGATGTCCTTTCTGCCAGAAACATGTTGTTCTGTTTAAAACCTGTCCATCTAATTGCCGGCTAAAAAAAACAATGACAAAAAAAACCAAAAAACCAACGGAGGAGGAGTATTTTGATGCAGAGCAACATTAAAATGTTAAGTCCTGGGAACTTGCTGAAACACGGGGACCTATTTCCTAGTCCGTCATTTCTGGACACTCAGCCCAGCACAACTGATCACCCAGCATATATGAGATGCTGACAGTCATTTCCTATGTATACTGCCACAGCTTTTTCTAGTTTAAGACTAATCTCTTTAGGGTTTTCTCCTGTTCCCTAGAAGGTTTTAAATCTGTTCAGGCTGACTCCTGCTCCACAGAGTGTGCCATAAACCAGGCAGTAAACCAGGCCCAGCATTTCTAAGAAATTAAAATAGAAATGCATGGGGGTGGGAACTAATTAAAAAAAATTAATAAAAAGAATCCACGAGCCATGAGTAAACCCATTTGCTCTCCTCTTTTCTGCGAAGTGGCTGTGCTGCTCCCTGGACACAGGGGGGTGTTTAGAGTCTCCCTGTTTGTTTTTTTCCAAACCCACCGCTTCTGGGAAGCTGCAGAAACGTTCCCAAAGCTTCCTCTTCTGAAAACTGTCCCACTTCAGCCCCAAACTTTGGTTTCCACAAGAGGAAGCACTTCACCTGCAGAAGGCACTGGCCAAGTCCTCCCCACGGAGCATACCCCACTGCCTCCTGCACCCCGGCAGTGAAGGGTGCCCCAAAATAACGCGTGGCACCAGCTGCCTGGGCAGGGAAGGGAGGGCCAGGGTACATACAAATTCCCACCCCAGCACAAGCACCGCCAGGTTTCCACGGCTGCAAAACATCTGCTTATTTGGTTTTTTGATTGTGGTATTCTGTTTTGTTTGTGTGTGTGTGGGGGTGTTAATTATTATTTTTTTTTTTTTTTGGTTTTCCCTCCATCCCTTTTCAGGAGGCTTTGGGGACTCGAGCTCCCCCTCTCTTCCCCCCCCTCCCCCCCCCTCCCGGCGTGGTCCCCTGGTCGCGATGACCGGGAGTAAACCCCCCTCTCCCCACCTGTCACTCCACGGCACGGCGCCGGTCCAACCCCAGAACAGACCCCCAGCCCTGGCCGCAGCCCGGCACCCTCCCGCTGCACCGCCGGGGGTGAAATTTAATCTGCCACCTGCCCCGTGAGCGGGCAGCAGCGGCACAAACACCCCGGCCGCCGGTGCGATGCTGCGGGTGCGGGGGCATCGCCAGCCGGTCGCCCCCCACTCGCCCTTACCTGAACTCCTCTGCGAGCCGGGGCGGGGGGAAAAAGGCCAGGAGCGACCAGAAGAATGCAAAAACAACAGCGAAAAAAGGGGGAAAAGAAATCCAGAAACCAAACAACAAAACCAAGTAAAAAAAAATATTATAGAAATAATAATGATTTAAAACAAAAAATAAATAAACAAGGGGGGGGTGGGGGGAAATCCCACACACAACAAAACCGCAGAATTAAAAACAAACAAACGAAAACCCCAGAAGCGAACAAGAGCAGAGCACGATGCCGCGCAGGCAGGAGCGGCCCCGGCGGACGCGGAGCGGCGGGAGGCGGGCGCAGCTCCCCCGGGAGGCGGGTGCGCGGCTGCGGAGCGCGGCCCCGCTCCCGTAGTACTATATCCCCCTCACATGACGGGCGCCCGGCGGCGGCGGGGGAGGCCGGGGAGAGGCTCGACCGCGTCCGCCGCCACCATTGGCCCCGCGGCGGCGGGGGCCGGCCCGGCACCGGCCTCAATGGGAGCCGCGGCACCGCCCGGACCGGCCCCCGGGGCGGCGCTGAGCCGCCCAGAGGGACCACGGGGACGTGTGAATTCCGCGGGGGATGCGCGGTCCTGGGAGAGTTTAGAGGGGCCTGTAGCGATAGGACAGGGGGTAATAGTTTTTGAAGTAAAAGAGTGTCGATTTAGAGTGAATGTAATGAAGGATGCTTCACGATGAGGGCGATGGGACACTGGAACAGATTGCCCGGAGAGGTGGCAGATGCCACATCCCTAAGAACGTTCCAGCTCAGGTCGGACAGGGCTCTGAGGCAACTTGATCTAGTTGAAGATGTCAGTATTCACAGCACTAGATGGCCTTTAGAGATCCCTTCCAACCCAAACCATTCTGTGATTCTGTAAGCGTACAAGTCTCTGGACATCTCCAGGAGATAAGCAAGTCCCTGGGGAGGTGCAAATCCCTGGAGGAGTGCGAGGAGTCCCATGCCCTTTCCCTGCTGCATGCCCCTCCTGCCCCACACCCTCACACCTGCCCCTTTCCTGCCTGCTGGAGCTTGCTGAGGGGACTTGCAGCATGATAGAAAGTATTGGGATTTGGGACATGTTTCTCTCCCTCCTCGCATTGTTATTACAGTCATTACTCGTTTTAATATAAATACATATACTAATTTATATATATATACACACACACACTATAGTTATGCAATATTTGGCATGGATCAGGATCATGTTCAACCCCTGCAGAGGTGAAGCCCACCTGAGGAAGCTCACAGTTGTGCCAGCTGCTGCAGAAGTCAGTTTTTCTGTTTAATCGGTGGTTTTTCAAATTCAGTTTTTTCTTTTTTGGGAATGTGAAGTGCAGGATACCAGAATGCAGTGTTATGACAACAGGTCTGCGCACCCTCTTCTGAGAGCACATGGGACAGCACACCATTCCTACTCTCTCACTGTGGACCTCACTGTCCTGCAAGAAAAATGAAATATTATTTTCATTTTGTGGTAAAACTGAGGCACAGAGGGTCAAAACAAATGTTTGTGGCAAACCAAGGTGCAGTCTCATCTCTCTTCAACTCCAGCTCAGTTTAAACTGGCAAAAAAAATCCTCCATCTGTATTTCTTCTGAATTGCCAGTAACACATTGCACATCCTGCCAAATGTAAACCAGTCACTTTCCAAGAGGGCATTCAGCCTCAAAAACTCACTGCAACAGGGCCTGGCAGTAGCACAGAGGTGACCCCACAGGTGTGGCCTCACTCCAGGGAATGGCCAAAGGACCTGGGAATGCTGAGGGCTCTGCTCTCATGCACATACCTCTCTCTTCCTCTCCACATTGTCTCAATGAATAATGCATGAATACACACTCATCACAATCCTAGATACTATATTTATACAAGTACATCAGGGCCAAATTCTGCATTAGTGTAACTCCACTGACGTAAAATGCATTACATTGGTAAAAATGTTGGCCTTAAATACTTTTACCCAAAATAGATGTTTGGCAAACCTTGCTTTACTGCTTTCTCTCAGTTAAAACCACTTGTTCCCTGAGTTGGCAAAGGACATAAGATTTAGATACAGATAAAATCCAAGCCCTCAAGACTGGGCTTAAATGGGATTTGAATTGGCTGTACAGATATGAAATTCCTAACCATGAAAACAACCAAAAGCTGCAATCTTGATTTTATCATTATTACAACCTATGGAGGCATTGGGACGCATTAGAGGTTTCTCTAACCTATGTTTTTGCACTTGCAGTAGACAATGTCTTTACATTTTAGTTACAGTAGTTCCCAACTTCCTCTAAATTGCTGGAGAGGTACTGAGGTTCCATATTTACTTTATGTGGAAATAAAAGGGTGTTCTGCTTTTCAAGTTTCATCCATTTTACTGGGCCCACAAGCTTTTTGCTTCTCTAAAAGCACCACTCAGGCATCTGCCCTTGTGTAGATGCGCGCTGAGATGTAGGAGGGATCTCATGCTTTTTCACATCTGAAAAACCCTACAGAGCATCTTACCCTTTCAATATAAGGCAACAGTGACCACTGAGAGGTGAAATGCAACGGAAAATGTCAGGAAAGTGTAACTAAGTAGTCTGTGTCTCTCCCTGAAATTTCCCTGGGGGAACAAAAAAAAGTATTAACGATGCAGGCAGGCAGCACACAGCACCAGGGAAGTGAGTCCAGAGCATGCAGGATGAACCCCTGACCTGAGCTCACTCACACTCTATGACAAGTTCTGGATGTACTGAATTTTTTACAGGTGTCCAGGTCCCCTTTGCCATGCACACAGAATCCATGGGAAACTTCAGCAGCCCTTCAATGTTATTTCAGTGACTGTGTCTTAGGCATTCCTGGGTGTCCAGCACTTTGTGGAAACTGCTGTCTTGACCAGGATACTGGACATCAGTACACTCTGGACAAATATTCAAAGTCCTCCTTTTCTGCCCAGACAAAATTTCTAGACAGAGGAAAAGGACTCATTAAAACCAAACAAACAGGATATATGACAGTACAAGTTCTGATGCCTCACTTCAGCACAAACCTGGCACTGCACAATAGAGAATACACAAAAGTCACTGTCACCTTGAGCCAAGATCTGGGGGCTGGGTGAAACCTGCCCACAGTTTCATCCTCTCCAGCATCTTTCCTGAGTAGATTTCATCAGAGAAATTTCCTTTCCTAGAATGACCACATTGTTTTACCCATGACTCTGCTGGGATGGCCCTGAACTGCAGCCCTGGTTTTGGTGTCTACTGGCACAATTTGGGGCTCAAACCTAAAACTGAGAATTACAAAGTACAGGGGCAGGTGCCAGCCTATGGGCTGACTCAGCCACTTCTCCATCCCTCTGTGATCTCTGAATGCACTTCTCAAGCTGTGGACTGATTTACTGATTAATCCTTCAGAGTCCCATGACAGTGAAAGCAAACTGACACACATCTAAGTTTTGCTCAAGGTTTTGGAAAAACTACAAGCCTTTATTAACAGCAGGAGAAATGCAAAGATCTAGGCAAATATAATGATTTCTGATCCTTTTGTCTGCCAACTTTTCATGAGAACCAGGAATGATTGTTGGGCTGGGACAGGCTTTTGGGAATGAGTTTTTATGTAGCTGTGACTGATGTCTCACATCAGCATCTTTCATTTTGTAATGCAGCACAACTGAGCCCCCACTACCTGCTACAAAATACATCTGTCTTTTCCCTTGCCCCATCATTTTTGTGCATCACTAAGAGATTTCATTTCCTCTGTTCATCTCTTCAACAAGTCCTTTGAAAATCTGTTATTACTTCTGCTCCTTGATATTACTTGGGGATTTTCCATTCTCTCTTTTGTCACCTTTCAGGAGAGAACTTCAGTCAAACTGGTTGCCCTGCTCAGACAAGCTTTCTAGCATTCCCACAGCCCAGTCAAACACTGGGAATAACCTAAAGTTAAGGTCATTTTAACTGGCTTTTTTCTGATGGCTGCATGTTAAAGATCTAGTCAGGAAAGGCAAATAAACCTCAGTATTCAAGCTCTTAAGAATTTCCCTGGAGATAATAATTACACTGCTTTCTAAAGTTAAAAAGGAACCATAGGCTGAAGCTGTTCCCGAGTTGTTTTGTACCACGTAGCAGAGACTCATTAAAGGTGGGAAAGGCAGCAAAGGGCTCGTCCTTTCTACATTCAGCAGTTTACACCTAAGAATTGTCTGGCTCTGCCCACACATTGCCTTTCCATATGTTCTGTACAGAGGCTAATTTTTCATACCTCAAGTTTTCCCATCTTTTGTACATTGCCTGCACAGTTCTGTGTTACAAATTACTTCTCATTTTTGAGGACACTGGAAGGAAAAGTGTTTGGACTTCATGGACGGGCAAAAAGAGGGATTTTGTTGCATCGAGTGAGTGCTTTGCTGTCTTTAGAGGTCACCTGTGGTATTTCTGTCCCAGCCCTTGCTATTTCCCATTTACTGCAGCAGTAAACTATTAGTAATCCAATGAGCCAACCAGACACCTGGCAAAACAAGGGTTAGTCAGGCTGAATTGATTATTCACACATTTCCATGTGATTTACAAATCAAGGTTGCTCATTTCCAATGAAAGAAGCAAAAATAATCAAGCAGAGAAAAAATATTAAAGGAAGTTCAGATTCTTTTAGGGGGGTTTTATTTTTTTTTAAATTAATCTCCTGCAGATGGATCCCTTCCATGTGCCACAAAGCCAACAGTCACATCTGGCTGAGCTCCACTGGGCTTCAGCTTTCAGCACCAGAACAGTTACATAGACAAAGACGGGACAAAAAAAACCTGTCAGACTCTCCAGTAATGTTATGATCACTTTAACTCAGCAGTCCTTGACACTCACAGATAAGGACTGTAAGTTCTCTCGGTACTACAGAAATATTGACACAAAGAATATGTTTATGCCTGGCTGTGGCTCTGCAGGACAAGATGGAAACAACAACAGCAGTCTCAGGACTTAATTTCTTTGGCTTTGCAAGGGCATCTCTGCTGCAGGGCCAACTGTTTATTGTGTTTTTATTTTTTTTTTCTTTCCTTCATGGGTTTGGAAATTATGTTGTCTTTTCAAGTCAGAATCACAGGCCTAGGGGGAGATAAGTTGGAAGAAACTCATTTTAGGATTTTTTTTATGTTAATATTCGTTTGACTATTAAAGACAGTGGGGATCTGGGGAGGATTTCTGATTTTCTCCCAAACTTTCTCTTCATTAATATACGGAGAGAGAAAACGTCAGCTGACTTTCTGGCCGCATTTCTCTAGGCCATCTTTAACCATGTCCAGCTCCAGCCTCGGGTTTCCATGCTCTGCATTTTAATCTACTGGCAAAGCACCCACAAGCAGAGCTGTGCCTGCTGACATCATGAACGTCCGAGGGAATCAGACCACTTTCTGCAGGGATAGGGGTGGGGCTGAGTGTGCGATAGACAAGTTGTCCCATCACTGCCTCCCCTGGAGAGATGAAGCACAAGAGCTGGGGCCCAGCTGTTTAAACCCCAGTCCTGAAGCTGCACAGAAGCCGATGCCTTCGATGAGACACACAAGGCTCATTGCGAGAGGTTCAAGAACGCAGGGAAGAGCCTGGTCCAAGCTATCCCTCATGAAGATGACTCAAGGACAGGAGGTCTGTAAATGTAACGAAACCCACTGGCTCACCTCAAGGAAATTCAGCTCCTATTTCTGCTCACCCAAGTTTGGGAAAGCAAAATAGACTGGAAGAGGTACAGGAAGAGCTGGGCCAGGATGAATGTTGGCTCCAGTTCAGAAGTGGATCTGTAATAAACTGTATTCCCCTGCCCTCTCCTGGAAGGAATATGCCAGAGCTGGGTGCTTTTGTGCAGGATATTTGGGCTGAGCACTCCGGGGAAGTGACTCAAGGTGGTGAGAGGAGATGGTGATTTTCAAGATAGTGTTTACAGGAACAAACAACTGTGACCATATTGTGTCCATCATGCACTGCCAACACCACATCTGCCAGAAACTGGCACACCTCTAACAAATTTCCATGTTCTCAAGGAAGAGCTGCCTGCCCGTCTGGCCATTTGTGTTGGATTGGGAAACAGAGAGGGTGACCCAACCGATGGAATTCAGAGCCTCTCTCTCACCTTAAGCAGGAAACACAAAGCCTACACAAAAACTCCAGTAACCATCCCTCAGGTCACAGCAGAGCATTGCCAGGTCAGAAATGCAGCACCTTGGCACCAACAGACAGTGCTCCTGTGGGCACCAGTGCGGAACAGACCCCATTGCTTGAGGATTGGTGGGAGCCCAAGGAGGTTGACTCAGTATCTTTGGAGGTTCTAGAGCAGAGACAACACCGAAGTCCACAAAATCAGGAAGATCCAGGTCTGGTGTCAGATCCTGAACCTTCTACTGTGATGTTACTGTTGACCCTCCAGACACACAATCCAGTGAATATGACCCATTCATCTACATTCACACACAGATATGTTTGGAGCTTTTGCAAAGCTTCTTGCTTTTCCACAGTCACAAGAATTACATTTTTTTTTCTAAACACTGAACAGCCAAAGCAATACTAGTCCTGTCCTACAAAGGACTGATTAGCAAATCACTGCTGTTGAGATAATAATGGGAGCAATGAACCACAAGACCCAAGTGTAGAAACTATAAATAAGTCTCTGGTTCAGTAGTTACAGCACAGGTTTATGGATCAGGACCTCTGGAAGCACAGGATCAACAACAGGTCCACTGCATAACCTCACAAGTGTCTCACATACTTCCAGGTTATTTTGCATTTGGGTTCCACCAAGTCTTTCTAAACCCAGCAAAGAGTTATGTAAACAGATATCCTCCAACATATCTGGTAGGTAAATCACTTCTGTCTAGCTGGGGTATCCCCAGCCAAGAGGAAAGGATGCATAGGAAACTGTGCATTGTAGACAGGCTGTGAGCAAATGCTGGTGGGGACATTATCTTTCAAACCTTGACTAACTGCTCTGCCTTCATGATAGGGGGAGTCTCTGAGAGCAAAACAGGCACTACATAACATCTTAGACAGTTCCAAAACTGGTTTCTTTCCCTGCTCCACCCAAATATGAGTCCCATTTTCTGGGTTTGAGGTACTTTCAACACATTTCCTTACCCTCTCCTTCACCCTCTTATCAAAGAGATGAACTTCAATAAAGTTCAGTTCCAGCTGCCTTAAAAAGCAAGAAGGTTTGTACTTCCTGCTTCAGTACAGGGGTTAAGAACAATGTTTCTGTCCAACACAGAAATAGATGTTAAATGGAAGTTGAGTTATATCCCCCCTGTGACTAATGTTCTAGCTTGTTTTCTGAAGTTAATTCTTCATGTGCTTTTTTTCCCCCTCTTGTACTTTCTTACATTTGTCCAGACTCCCATGTTCCTGAGGGACTAATTACCCACTCAGCAGTTACTCTGAAGTCCAATTTTAATAGCTGGCAAAACTCTATTCCTCTATGCAAGCTTTTAAAATAATTCCTCAATTTATTTCAAACAGCACCACTCTCCAGAGCTTCTTCCCAATTTGGGTTGCTCTGAACTGAGATTCATTTTGCTGCTGTTGAGAGCTGACTGCTTTGCTTGTCACAGGGTAGATACTTTCTGCAGAATAATTAATAATAAATAAACACACAAGGTTTCCCCCAAACAACTGGATTGCTCATATAAAAAATTATCCGTTGCGATGCAAGCCTCTATTTTCTCATCTAATGCAGTAACAAACTAAAACCACTGATTCAGACCTGGATTATTTTTCTTCAAAACACAGATGTGATCATAGTAAGTGTTTTCATTCACACCCACCTTGGACTTGTCAAAAAATTGGGGGGAAAATTAGTCATACGTTCTGTGATCTAAAGATATCCATTTTCTAATTCTCTTGGTGTTTGGGAGCAAAATATTCACCCTTGCTGATGTAACAAGCAATAACAGAGAGCTAAATTCAGATTACTGGCTTATATTTTTTCCTCACAAACACTGCTTGAGAGGAAACCATGTCCTTTCCCAACCGTGCTACTATTTACATGTCTATACGGTCAGAAGAGACTCACCTCATCTCCTTGCTCTGCAGCTTCTCCACCTGTTCCCTAAGGATAATAATCATGACAATGTATAATCCTGAACAAACTGATGTTCACAGAACAGACTTCAACTGTCTGGTGAAGGATATATAGAAAATAGATTATGATAAAACTTTTTTTTCAGGACAGCAGAGTTGTGCTCTCAGCACAAGGAATATGGCAGCTCTTATGAGAAGAATCTGTAATGGAAGAGAATAGCACATCTTACTTAGAGATTTTGTTCTCTTCATCCTCTTCTTAATTACATGCTAATGCATTTTTTCCTAGAGAAAAGTTATCTCTGAACATTTGCACATAACCCAGTCTTTGTCCAAGTGGACCTGGGACCCATCTGCTGCAGAGGCTGGTGCAGCAATAGTCCTCAGCTCTCAAGCCAATTTACCCCAATGATTGGGCAACATTTAGATGGTTTTGCTTAGGCTTGCATTTAACAGTGACCATCCTGTGAACTAATGCAGGCAGCAGGGCTTTTCTAGAAAGCACTATGGATCTTGTCAATCAACAAGCATCATCTCTCTTATTATAATGAAGCATTGACCATGCAGACTTGTCAGAGTGAGCTGAAGTTCATTGTGGTAATTTCCTTTGGAATTCTTGTCTAAATATTACAGTCCCTGAGGTAAACACTGGCCAATTTCTGCCCTGCAAAGTGTGAAGCATTGCCATGCCAGCCCTTCTCCTCTCAGCCTTCTTAAGACAACCAGTCCAGAAAACTTCTTCTGCTTTTACACCTAGAAATAAACTAGTTATCTCTACCAAAGAAGACAAAAAGAATGTTGGTTCTGAAATGTCAAATTTTTCACTTCTAGCATGCAAAATCTACTATAATCACAAGTGTAAGTTATTTGCTGATGGGACCCACAGCAAACCAACACAGCAGCACCAGTACTAACCAGGAGTTTCACTGGTGGGCTCAGCAGAGGCTAAAGAAATCAATTGCAAACTCTGGATCTTTTTGTCAAAATTGATCTGGTAATTAAATATTTACTTTCAAGACTTGTCTCAGTCCTATTTCCAGCCCAAAATTACAGATTCTTGAGAAACACCTTACCTCTTCACCTACATTCAAAAACCCAATCTCTTCCATTTTTGTAAGGCTAGCATTTTTTTTAATACAGTTTTCTACATCTTATGACTTTTCACTTCAAAAGCCATTTTGATGTGAGCCATCAAAAATGTTCCTGTGAATGTAACAGACTCTCTTTCACTTTCCTCAGGGCAGATCTTTGGGAGCAGCTACCACCAGCAGCCCTGAGCTGCCTAAAGGAGAAGACGCTGTGCACAGCCCCAGGCATGCTGGAACTCCTCCTGCTGGATTGACAATTTGGAAAATCCCAGTATTTCCAAAATCCAAGCTTGGGAGCTGTTCTTAATCTGTCATCAGCTTTTTAAGAAGAACCTAAGAACTGTCAGGACATTCATAGAAAAACTGAAAACGTCAGACACTCCTTCCTTCCCCCTGACCTACGTGCAGTGCTGTCAAAATGGACCGTGGCTTGGCCCAGCACACTGTGGAGCGAATCAGAGCGAAGCATTTCACCAATCTTGGGCTGGATTCAGCCCACCTCAGACTGGGTCTGGCAGATGTGAAATGTCAGCAGCCACTTCACCAGCGGGTGAGTTCGGCGGGGTGCAGGCAGTGCTCTCAACGGTGCCAGGAGGTCGCAGTGAATCACATCCTGCTGAGCAGCACACGGTGTTTCCCAACCCGCCTGCCCTGCCGCAGCCCCTGGGGAGTGCAGAGGCTAATGTGCCTCTGGGAAGTCCTGCCCCAAGGATGTGCCAGTCTCTTCCTTCCCTGCAGCACTGGTAAACCTCCCCTGAGGCAGTCAGGTGTAGCAGTGTGTTGTCACCCTATTTCATCACGGCTTGTTGGGTGCAAGCTGAGGCTGCTGTTGCTTTTGCCTTCTCACAATCATCCAAAATAGCTGCTTATAGGTAACTACTCCTATCCTCCTAACCAGTGCCACAGAGATGGAAGACAAGCCACATCAGGGATTTACTTGGAACACCTGCCATGCTACCTGCTGCAGCTCCATGACAAATGGCCTTTGCTTGTGCCAGCCAGTATCCCAAGCTCGGGAAAAAGGCTGCGAGTTTGACGGTATTTTATCTGCTCACGAGTCAACAACAGAGGATGCTCCTTCTAAAAATCAACTCCCGTTTGCTCTCAGCCAGAGGTTTCCGGAGCAGCAGGATTTTGCAAGGAAGAAGAGCCAGGTGTGTAAGCAGATCTCCACCGGGCAAAGTGGCAGGGGCCACCTGTGCTGTCAGTTGGTGGCCCATTAATCACCCTGCGCGGGGTGAAGTGGCAGCAGCCCCGCAGCTGCGGCAGCGGCACATGGCCAGCCCGGGCCCTGCCAGCCCAGGGAAGAGGGACAGTATTGCAGCCTTTGACGTCATTCCAGAGGGATCAAGCTCAGACATCTGTCCCAGTCAGAGATTGCACATGGCCCCCCCAGAGAACAGACACGTTGTGCAATGCCAAAACAGACTCTACTGAGGAATCGGGCACATCCGTGCCTGACAGCAACGCAGCTCAGCGCCGTCAGGATCAGCCTTGAGTGGGTAGAAACGGCAAGAGTTTGGCAAACAAATTGATGAAAGTCTGCTCAAAAAGCTGTTTAATAATTTGCCTTCAGGTAAAAACATTTTAAAATAGAGGGGATGTCACTGTGCAGCAGCAAAATGGTGGAAAAAAAACCTGTTTGCCTTCACAATCAGAGCTGTTTGCATGGGGTATAGGAAAGGGTTTCTTGGATTTTTTCTTTTTTTTGGGGTGGGGGGCATTGCCTAGTACAAATGGGCTTTGGAAAGAGCAATAAAGGATACAAATATCCCAATATCAAATATCAATTAGCATGAGTGTTTGGAGATGTTTAGGTTTTCTCTGGGTAAAAGAATCAATGAAGATTCATGGGAAAGCCAGAAGATGGTGATGCTTTTGGAGATGTTGGAGGGGAGAGAAATCAGAGCACACAAAAAGACTCCAAGGCCACCAAAGGACCTTGACACAGGCAGGAACACAGAAAACCCCAGGCCACTTGACTGGATGTTTGGGGCAAATGTTTCAAACTGAACTCATGTGTGGGATGTCACCTCCAAGGAGAACATGAAGGGCCAACATTTCTGTCCAGGCAATAGAAGATGAGCAATGGAAGGACCACTGGGCTCAAAGAATCAAGAGTTGGATGTTTTTCAGAAAAGGAATGAGCTCTGCTTTTCCCATAAAGGGCTGAACAGAGCTGCTGGTGGATCTGCAGCCTGCTGAGGCAGAGCCGCACAAAGTCCAGGCATCCCAGGGGAGGCTCAGCTGTGCCACGGCTTTGCTGCAGACCAGCAATGGGAAGGTGGCCCAGTCATCAGAGCCCAATGGGTGAGATGAATCCTCATAAAAATACAAGCCAACAGAAAAGCTTCAGCAACCCAGAACGAGAGGTACAGAAAGGAATAAAAATGCTGAAAAAAATCGTCTTGAGCAGAGGCTCCTGAGCCACACTGGAAGGCAGCCTCTGTGTGGGACAGGGCCAGCCTAAGGAGCTGGCACTTCTCGACCCTCTTTTGGAGCCCGCTGAGACCCAGACAGGAGACAAAAAAAAAAAAAATTTCAGCTCAATTACTCCTCCTCCCTCACACCCACTTTTGAGAGGAAAACATGCCAGGAGCCTTCTTTGGCTGCCTTCAAGCCCACAGACCTGCTGAGGAGCCACGTGGGCTGCTTTGAGGGGCCGTCTTGAACAGCAGCACCGTAATGGTGCTGCAGGATTTACCTCCTGAAAAGGGATCAAACTGTGGCGCAGGATGAGCACAGCCCTAAGTCCCAGGTCTAACACTGTATGGGGAGGGGAAGGCAAATCAGGCAAACTGCTGGAGGTTTCATTGGGCTTAGCTCATTGCAATGCTGTATATTCAAACAGAGGAGCTTAAAACAGCTTAGATGTACTGTAGTGGTAGAACTCCTTGCTTCACGACTTAACAGTGTCAAAGGCAGAAAATTATTTACAAGATGCCAGAAAATACAATAAACAAGAGTGTTTTAACTAGTCCCTTGAGAATGTTTTAGCCATAGACCAGGCTAAGAAAGCACTGAAAGGTCTACAGGAAACTAAATATGTAGATAACAAATTTAAACACCCTTATTTTACAAGACCCTTTCCCACAGCCACCGCTGATCTGAATAGCCTGAACAAGCTCCATCAGATTTTTATCTGGGAAGCTTTAAAAGTGGGAACTGGCAAAAGGGGCTGGATCTGAAAGACAGGAACCAGATGCTTTCCCTTCAAGGTACAGTCTAGGGAAATTTGGATCAGTAAATTTTAGCTTGTGTAACACACACATGTGGCAGACTATTGGAGAGGGTACAGCATGGCAAGCATTTTCAGGCTGTTTTCCATACCTAGATGGTGTCCTGCTGCTATATCTAATAGGTTCATAGTAAGACAGAGACTGCCAATCTCAGCTGGAACTAAAGCTGTCCCAAAACCAGGTAGTTTGCCTTGGACACACTGCTGCTGACAGGGGAAAAGCCATGAGCAGGCAGGGAGCAGAGTCCCTGCTGAGTCAGCCAGTGCCCAGGGCCCCCCTGAGCTTCTCTTACAAGACTGGGCTGACCAGGTTTGCCAATATTGCACAACCTCTGGGGAGATGGGATAAGGAGACAAAACCATTGCAGTGGCACCTGAATGCATCTGAGCCTCACAGCAGCCTCCCAGTATTACAAAATCCACACTCATATCATATGCAGGTGGTAGGGTTTCTAATTTAGAATCTGCATTGGAACAAGAACAGAGAAAGAATTCAAGGGTAGTGCCTAACCTGGCAAAAGTCTGCATTCAGCCAGGTGAGACTGTTGTCATGCCCAAAAGAAACTCCTACCAGAGCCTCTGAGCACCATTTCACCCATTTTCCACAGAGAAAAGTCTGGGGTCAGGACACACCTTACATGTCTGGGGCATAAAGGCAGAGTTAGCAGCCACAAAGAACAACTCCAGGAGCAATCATAAACCTGCCTCCAGCCCAAATATAGCAATGCTGATGTTCTCTCCAGACAGCTCAGCTGCAAACACGGCTCTGGGAGACCGCAAGGGAATGGCTGCTCCAGTGGGGAGCTGTATCCAGCATAGAGGAGAGCCCTGCAGAAGTGGGGATGAGCTGCAGGGACACAGGCAGCGTTCAAGAACCTGCCTGAGAGGGAAAACAGGATGGGCAGCAGAGCACAGGAGAGGTGTGGGGGGCAGCAGAATTGAGGTGAGGGAGGGAGATGCTGGCAGAACATGGGAGGGAAACACTAGGAAACAAGTTTCCATTAACTTCATCTCCTAACCTCTAAATGTCTAAAAATCAGCCATCAGTCAGTGTGTGACACATTCAATTGTGGCTGCCAGTAGTCAGCAAGACACATCCAGAAGGAAGACAAGCACTGAGAGTTCAGCACAACAAGAACTAAGTCAGAGAAGGTACTTACCTGAACCACAAGTCCCAGGAGATGCCTGCCTGCAGCTGAGCTAGGGGAAAAGAACGATTTTCCTACAGGCTAAAGGGACCCATGGGAATCAGGTGTCATTTAGAAATGACAGCATTCCTACCTAGGAAGAGAAAGCAGCCAAAAAAAGCAAAGTTACATTAGATCAGTATTGGCAGCACTGCTGAGAAAAAGCTCAGGGAAGGGAGAACATTTTTTGGGCAGTGTCCTGGCTACTCAAAAAGGGGCTGGGGACCATGAATATTCCAAGTGTGACAAATTCAGTATCACAGGAAAATGACCTTTACCTTGCCTTAAGAAAGGGGTTCATCTCTCAGAAATACCCACCTCCTCCACCAATGGCGGTGCTTTCAGGAGCTATTTCCACCTGCAGGTGGTGATGGGGTAAGTGATCTGCAGGTTTTTTTCAGATGAGAGGCCTTTGAGTTAACAGCAAATACAAGCCTGCTGTGTTAAATGAACTTTATTCCATTTACAAAACAATATGAGCTCTCACACTGCCACTGAGTGGCTGCATCTGTCAGGTCAAACTGTGTCGAAGGGACCCTGACTCACTTCTTGCATCAGACCTGTAAGAAAATGAGTCAGGGATAATCTTTAATATCTCAATCAGCCCCATAATCCTCCATAGATCTTCTGGCTAAATTCATCTCTCTCTGGCAATCTCTTTGGGAGCCAAATTTGAGGCTCATTCTGTGCCTCATTCAGTGCAAGTAGGGTGTGGGAAATGACAACAGTTATCACTCAGGGAGGTCAGCAAAAGGAAAAGGGGTTAAGGGATACAGTCTTGGTCCACTGGAAGCCAGAGCATGTTATGTATAGATGGGAGTGCTGGTGCTCAGGAAAGTGTCACAGGACACATCTCAACAAGGATTGCCAGACCTCTGATGGACTTGGTGAGCCCATGAAGGAAACAGGATCCAGCCCTGATGGAGAAGGAGGAAACTGAGGGTGTGGAAATGAAGGGAGTAACAGGAGCCTGGGGGTGGAGTGTGAGCAAAGCAGTAGAAAACGTCCAGGGCTTGTAGTTGTGCAGGGACTGGAGCAGGGAGGGTAAGGAACAGTGGAAGAGCCTCATTGCTTGAGCAATGCCTTTGCCTGATTCCTCAAGAATTGGAGACTAGTATGAGATCAAGGAACTGCCAGTCTGGAACAGACCAGAGGTGCCTGCAGTCAAGTACCCGACTTCCAGCAGAGTCAAGATCTGGATGCTTTGGAGGAAAATCTTTGATATCATCCCAATTCCAGGAGTGCAACACACCGAGTGTTTGCTCCCTCTGGGACAGTTGCAGAACCATAGCAGGGCAGAGAGGATATTCATAAGCATATCAGGTGTCAGCTGAGCTCTTTGCACTTGCTACAGATCATACATCAAGTCTAATGAGAAGGAGTACAGGCTGAGGGGAACAAATAACCGCAGGTTAACAAAGAGGTGTCCTCTTAATACAATACATATGGGGAAGAACAGCAGCTGGCCCTGTGCCCAGCACTGCTACATGGCCTTTGAAAGCTGAGCAAGATCACTTTACTGGCAACATGGTGAGAAGGAAGGGTTGAGAATAATGTTTGTGATGATGGTTCTGCATTATTAGACAGATTTGTTTTTACCTGAAAAAAAACCTGTATCCAAACCTATTCATAGAAGTTTCATCATACTATCTTCTAAGGACATGCTGTGCCTAACAAAACAATAAGCCACCTGAAGGTTTAACTCCTTCTCTCCCCAAACCTGCTATGAGAGAGCTAGAACACAGATTTAAGAACAGAAGAAAATGATAGTTGTTCCAATTAATGTTTCAGCTAGCATCTGCTCTTTTTAATTAGTTGAAGACTGGTGTTGTCTGGAGACAGAACTGCTGAGTAGAACTGTGCTGGTTTCCTTTCTGCTTAGCCAGCTATTCTGGTCCCTGCTGGTCCCTCTTGGTCTTTGGAAGCTTCTCTTCCATTTCACAGAGGCCAGGGTCTGTTGTGCACTGACACTCTGTGCCCACAGACCTCGTATACATTTCACTGCAACAGGTTCCAAATCTGTGTTTCCCACTGGAGAGAAAACTGACAGAGCAAGATACCTTACAGGTGTCCTCTCCCCCTCCCAGGCGTGTCTGTGCATTACTTCATTATCGAAAACTCAGTTTTCTTCCACAAATGGGCATTGTCATAGAGCAGATGCAGGTGGATGGAAAAGGGTTCCCTGGGACCTGTTAACCTTCCTGTTTTTGCTGGAAGCTCACTGATCCTTCACCTCACTCTTTGTAACATGGCCTTTGAGGATCTGAGCGTTTCAATTACACACAGATGAATAATTTACAAGTCACAGTTGTTGCAATAAACAAGTTCTTCTGCTCTGTCCAAACACTCGACATCTAATATTAAATTTCCCTCAATTTGCAAAAACCTCCAGGACTTAAACAACACTCAAAAATCTTTGGAGGAGAAGCTGATGAGGGAAGAGCAGGGTGGCATTTCACAGCAGCAAACAGCACCGACAGCAAGTACTTCTCTTATCTCCAAGCAGGGCATTGACCTGTTGTACAGACTCCAGGTAGGAAAGCCACTGGTAAAGCAACCCCAGATGTAATATTTACCCAAGAGGAGACATTTCAATGGAAAACAAGCTACAGGATCTGCTGACATCCTGGTGGGGAGAACAGCGGTCATTCACACAGGTGCAGCCAGAGGAATAGGAATGGGATGTGGAATTTCCAAGCATTTCTAAGTAATACAGTTGTTGTTTCATAAGGATCGTGTTTGTGCTGTCCATGATTCCACCTAAACAGATGTAAAATGTGAATTTGATGCTTGTCCCACCAGAGATCCATCAGCAGAGTCACTTTGTTTCTTTGTGCCCTGGTATTCCATACTTCAAATAAAGATGCAAATAGGCAAATCCTGCAAGAAAACAGCCAGGCTGGCACTAAACATTCCTGAACCACTGCACCTAGTACCCAGTGATGCCTCATTCTCTGGCAAGGGGAAGTGAATCCCATGAGCTACCCAGGGAATATAAGCCATAGTTTTGAATTACAGATAATAGTTCCTGTACAAGCTTCTCTGAAGAAGATAGACAGGAATGAAACAGCTCAGGAGCAAAGCACATAACAGGGCTGTTTTTATCTGTAATCCATTCCACATGAGCAGAAAGAGTTTGGAGCCATGAAGCATGTGCTTCCTTTTGCAGCTCAACCCATAACTTTACTAATCCTTTTTGCTCTGCTCCATAAGCCCTTGTTGAAGGAAATTTGTGTACAGGACTTGCAGGATCAGCCTGTTTTACCAGCTGCAGTTTCATTATCTTCCTAAGGTGCTCAAAGCATAGGCTGTCACTGAAAGGGGCAATTCCAACCACCCCAAGCCCATGTGTCCCTCTTCCTCAAACCATCACAGTGATCACTATAGAAAGAGATCTTTTCCTCAGGCAGGATATTTTTCATCTGGATCAGTTCCCATGCAGTCACAGCAGCTGAAGTTTTGCCACAAAGCAAGGGCCAGGAAAGAGGCTGGAACTGTGCCTCAAGAGCTTAATGCAAAATCATGAAGTTAAAGCCTCAGGTTCCTGGGTCATTTGTCCCTGCAAATAGCCTGGATTTATAGTCCAGCTTAGGAAAGTCTCCTTGGCTGCAGTTTTGTGACTCTCTTTACAGTGGGCCAAATGCAAACCCCTAGGTCCCAAAAGTACAGAGCTCCGAGGGAAGTCTGGAACTAGTTACAGTTTTTAGTTTGGGGATCAGGTCTAAGTGTTTATTCAGAACTGGCCTTGAAATTGCAAGCCATATAATTTATTTGTATTCTCAGGCTCAGCCTCCCAAATCTCACCCTCCATTGTCTGGAGACTTTGTGAAATCTCCATCCTTAGAAGTTTTCAAATGAGCTGGACAAGGCCTTGAGCAGCCTGACATGACTTTGAAGTTGTCCCTGCTTTGAGCAGGAGGCTTGACTAGAGACTTCCAGAGATCCCTACCCAGTGCCATTACTGTGAGATTCTTCCATCTTCTTCTGCATCTGCATCGGGCTCTGCCACATCATCACCACCACACAGTCCCCTCATTGACTGAGCCACAACGTCAGGGAGCCCACGTCAGGTGGCTCTTCATGGCCTTGGCTGCACTAGCTCAGGAGCTGGAGCAAAGCACAGACCTTATCTGTGTGCAGTTGTCTCAGCACACATGAGAATAAGCTTTGCAGTGTAAAAGAATCTGTCCCAGACCTGGATGGGATCCCAAGCTGAAGACTGCAGAACGTTTTCTCTTCTTCCCAGCAGGAAGGAGTCTGCATCCTCAGCAAGAACAAGTGTGAAATACAAATCACTGAGCACTTGCTGCTTGTTGTCCAAGTCATTACACAGCACAGGAGTACATGCAGTGAAAGGACAGATGACAGGGGCTGTCTTGTCACTTCTGTGTGGCTCTTTAGAGATTTTAGCAGTTTTCATCCACCAGACTGAAGTCTAAGAGGTTGGAAGAATGCCACACATTCATTTCAAATGAGGCATCTCAGGAACACACTGGGGCTGGACATCAGTGATAGGACACAAAGACCTGAGTGGGTTCTGCTCCATCAGCTTGTTTGCAAAGGTGGGAGCTGAGCTCGCAGGTCTTCTTTCAGAGCCCCGCTCTGGAGTCACTTCTTCAACCCAGAGGAGTGACCAGGGTTTCTTGGTGCTCGTCAAGCCTGGAGACCTCATCTCTAAGGTGAAAGGGGCGCGGAGAAGCGGGAGTGGGAAGCGTGTGACAGAGCCAAATCCCCAGCCCCGGCAGTACAAGGCTGCTGCCATCTCGTGGCTGCCTCTGGACATGCAAAGATTACCGGGGACAACTTCCCAGCTGAAGATTTTCCATTGAGATAAAATCCTTCCTGGAAGTAAGCTCCACCTGGAGAGCAGGCTGTAAACAACAGTCCCAGTGGTTAGACCCCGTGGGGCCATAGTACTTGGGTACCACAGCTTTGCTGTTCCTGGGAGGTCTCCTGCTCACCTTCTTCAAGAGCTGCTCGCCTGGTTTGGGACAGCTCCACCCCAAGCTGCAGTGATCCTTTTTACATCAGGCCAGCACTTCCCCGTGCCCTATGAACCTAAGGAGACAGGAAACATTCCTGTTGCTGTTGAGAGGCCCTGGATTTGCTGTGCTGATGCAGCAGTCAATTTGTGGGGCCATTCAGCCTGGCCTTCAGGAGGGTTTGGTGCTGCGAAGGGAGATGATCTGCAGGGAGACATGATGGGATCAGATGGGATGGATATGGTCTCAGTACTGTTTCTTTTGGCATCTTTCCATTGACCTGTGATGCTGATGGAGGGATTTGCAGTGTGAATAAGATACTAATGGAGGAGAACCATGTGGTCACTCTTTCTTCCTATTTCAGCCTTCCTACAGAGCTTAGCAGCATGCACGGAACTTGAGATAAATGTGAGAGCAGCCACATATTCTCCATGAGATCTCCAAAACTATCCACTTCCCCCCCAGACAAAAGAAAAGTAGGATAACAATGTCCCAGAGAGGTCCAGCAGTAGAAAAACTTCTCCTGACAGCTCACCAGAGACTATATTGAAGCAGAGAGCTGGCTGCACTGCCTTCAGCAGAGCTCTTGTAGGTGTTGTCTTGTGGACACTCACTCGAGGACACCTCCTTCTTCCTTGTCTCTAATCATGGGAATAGGTTCCAATTTCCTCTTCTCCCTCCTGGGATTCTGCAGGTTCTGTAGCTGCACAGTTCACCAGGAAAGAGCACAGTAAGTTCCAGTGAAAGAAAAATCTGCCAAACCGTTTGGTATTTCTGTGGTGTTTGCTGGTGGCTGCCAGGCTTTTCTCTCTGGCACATATTGTGGCTCACATCACAGCAACTAAAGTGAAATACTGAAATAAATTAGTCCCCTTGAGAACACTCTGGGCAGTATGGAGATGACTGCTCAGTGACCTGTGTAGCATCCTGGGTACACAAGGAGTTTACCGTAATGATAAGACTACAAAGGAATATTTATTTATCTAGATACTTATTCAGCTTTCATCTCTGACAGCATTTCTCAATCAGCCATTTCAAAATGTTTTGCCATCACTAATTAACCCTCACAGCCCCTCTGCAGTAGGATCAGCATCTCTGCATACCCACGGGGTGATCGAATGGAGAAGTAACCCCTTCATGAAAAAACTGAACGAAGGAATTATGATATCTTGGTGTCCTAGCAAAATCACCCCCTAAAAGTCCCAAAATCTCAGACATCCTGTTGGAAACATAAGCAGCCACCTACCATTCTTACCATGCCAGCTGCCTGGCTTTCTCAGCTGGGCATGGGGGAAGCACTGTCCCAGTATTTAATAATCCCAAAACCTTTCTGGGGAGTCCCGAAATGCCACTACAGAACCCAGAAACCCTTAAAGACCTGCAGGACTGGTCAGCTGCACAGCCTGTGCCAGCAGGCAGATTTTTCCCATGATGTTGCACATGCTATTTATTCCATTCATTAACCAAGTTAATGGTGGCTAAGAATAGACCCCAGATGTCCTTCTGGCCTTAAAAACTTCTTTGCCCTCAAGGAAATACAAAGCCTAAGTGGCTCATGGAATGTGTAGGATGCAAAGAATGAACCCAAGCTATGAAGAGCTTGCATATTTCCAAGAATTCACAAAATACATCCCAGCTCTTAAATAACCTCTGTTCCACTTCTGGGAAATTAGTGGTTAGCAAGGGTAGTTCAGAACAGAGCAATGGATACATAAATGTATAATTCATTGATATAGAGATTATGCCAGACAGAGCCAGAGCTGTTCAAATGTCTTCAGTTTCTGTGATCTATTTCTGTGATGTTACCACTGCAGAATATTCTCAATTCTTTAATTAATTGGTATTTCTGAACAAAGATCATTTCATATTATGCCTTTAGAAAAATGTGTCTTTAGTACAATTTACTCCTGATTTTTACTTTGTTTTTGGCAATAGAAATTATTTTATAGTGTCATTTTTTATATGTACTCCCTGATACATTTGGGAAATTTCCCAAAATATACTAAAGATAGTACTATGGTTTTCTGCATCACTGCTCAAAATCAAAGCATTCATGGGCAGAATAAAGAAAAATTTCTTTCTGTATAAGCATTTTTCTTCTGTTGCCTGAATCCAGTCTCTTGATAATCAGTAATTAGAGAAAAGAACTATAACAATCAAATGGGAGTTTACATTTACAGAAATTCAAGCTATTTATTGCATAAGTTATTCAGACAGAGAAAGCTGTTTGAAAACCTCTCAGTAAATGAAAGAAGCTACTATTTCTGAAAGCTGAAATTGTATTAATAGAAATTCTAAAGAGTCTAAAGAAGAACACAATCCATTTGAAACTGATTTGATCTTCTCAGAAACCGAAGAGTAATAGGGGGATTTAAAAGTCTTTCCCTCTGTGAAAATGTATCACTTTTTTTCAACTGATATCCAGTCTCCAAACTGTGACTGTTCCCACCTTACAAACAGAAAGACCAAAGCAGAGGCTGGGAAATAATAGATTATGGTAATTTCCACAACAAGGGGCTCCAGCTCCCATTTCCTCAACCCTTTGCTTTCAGACATGGAATTAAATACTCAATTCCTGGGCCTCGGGGAGTGAAATAATCAAAGAATAGAATCACAAGATTATTTAGGTTAGAAAAGACCTTCAAGATTACTGAGTCCAAACTTTGACCAAACACCACCATGCCAACTGAACAGCAGCACTGAGTGCCAGGTTGAACACTTTGAGGGATGGTGACTCCACCACTTCCCTGGGCAGCCTGTTCTAATGCCTGACCACCCCTTCAGTGAAGAAATTCTTCCTGAGAAGATGAATAATGGATAGAAAACCCAGCAAGCCAGAGGGACCTCTCACACCACAGCATTTTCCTTCATTTTTCCAAGGAAGTTCACACCAACATCTCATCTGAACTCCAGCAAGCTGCCTGCTCAGGACACCTGCGCTGCAGCCAGACATCCTGGGAGTGTCCAAGGACAGGTTGGACGGGGCTTGGAGCAACCTGCTCTAATGGAAGTTGACCCTGCCCACCCAGCTGACCCAACGCCAGGCGGTTGGAACCAGAGGATCTTTCGGGTCCGTTCCAAACCAAACCGTTCAATGATTCCACGATCCCTGCCGTGCCTGTGTGCTGTCGGCTGCCGCCTGGCAACGGCAGCGCCGGTTTCCACGGAACCGCAAACAGAGCCGGCGGCGCCCCTGCCCCGTCCCGCGTCTCGCCCCGCTCCGGCCACGGCTCCCCGGGGAGAGGAGCCCGCAGGACCTCTCCTTCGGGTGAGAAACACAAAAAAAAAATACAAGGGAGAGGGCAATCGCAACAACTTCTTTGCAGTTTGTAACATCATATGCTGTGTCTCGCTCGGGTGGGCGGAGGGGCTGGCCCGTGGCCCCGGGAAACCGCACGGACTCACGGCCCGCTTTTCCATGGATGGCGGGGGGGGATGTGCAGAGAACTCTGCCAGGGACAGATGTGTCCCATCCACACACCTATCTGCGTGACACGACCTGCTCTGCAAGCGATGGTGTCATCTAAATCATCTGAGTGTACAAAACACACGCTCACCCAGTGCTCTGGGAACACGGGGGATGGATTTACTGCATTATTTTTTAGAACTGTCTGCATGTTTACTTTGGCATTTTAGTTTGTGGGGGGTTTTTTGTTTGGTTTTTGTTTTTGTTTTTTGCGCAGCAGCTTGATGCAAGGGAAAAGCACCGAATAAAGGTTTTGGTAAATTAAAACCATGAATGCCTTATCTATTGATTCCCATGTTACTGGCTACTGGTATGTAGCTACTGGAACATAAAAATGTCAGAGGCACTAATATTTGCCAAATGATTCTAGCAATAAAGCATTTTTATTTGCATTATTGAGCTTAATAATTATAATTAGCACAGCAAGTGCTTCTGTAGCTTTTGGCATCATTTCCAAAGTGATATGCAAAAAGCCTATTAAAAACCACAACAACCTCAGACAAAAAGTACCTTAATAAAATGAGAATTTAAAAGTTAATCATAGAAACATTTTCCTATGTTTAGCTAAAGTTATGTTATAAAGCACTTTTTATCTTTGAGGGTTGCACTGACAATTATTGTCCATATGCCAGTATCCTCTGTCTAGTCCTCGTTTTCAGTCTCATTCCCTGTAGCAGGAATTTTAATCAACCACTGGAACAAGAAAATTTTTATGAGAAGGGTTTTAGATTACAGAAATCAAGGTGTGCAGTGAGGGCTGAGCCTCCAGGTGTTTGCTGCAGCTGCTCTGCAGGTTTCACAAACCCGATTCAACTGAATGCCTCAGGTGTTTGACTGCCTTCCCACCCCTGTCCTGGTGGGGCTTTCTCCAAAACTCACATCATCAGCAGGGGTGACATTGTTTCAGGATGTAGATTAGAGACCCCTAGAGAAAAATATCCCCTTTCGTTTAGCAAAGTTCAGAGAGACTTGAAATCTAAGTAACCAGTCAATGAGGCTTTTGGAAAATGCACTTCAAGAACGGAAAAGCAGAGAGAAAACATTTGGGATATATTCAAACAGCCTAAATTCTATCTCAGCCTCTGTGTCTCATCAGCAGTGAAAGTTTGACACCTCCAAAGAATTGGATACTAATTGGGCAGCTGCAGAAACACAGCCAATAGCAAACACAAAGCACCAAGGACGTACATGGAAATTAGGCCAGATGAGTTTAGCTCAATATACATAAAAACGGGAGGCTGTTCAGAGCAAAAACTGATGCTCTAAAATAACCTTAAAACTAGTGCAAGAGGAAGAGGATATTTTCTCCAGCGTCTTATACCAGTGCAGATCAGGAATGGTGCCAGCAGCAGAATTGCATCAATTGAACTAATACCTCACTGGCCCAGCTCACTGCCTTTGGTGATTACAGGATAACTTTAACAACTGTCTATCTGTTCTTTGCAAATGAGATCATTCCAACTATGCCTTTTCCCTTAGGATCCATAGCAAAAATTACAAAAAGAGACTGGAGTCAGAGAACAAAAAACTAACTTTTATCAATTTACCAACCTAAAAGGAAACACAACGGAGTTCCATACAATATGTCTGTGCAATCCGACAATCCTTCTGCCTCATTGCAAGAAATCCACAGTGCTGAAACAATTACTGGTAAGAGCTTTAGGGAGTAAAAAATGTAGCTTGTGAGCTAGTGACAGGAGGATGAAAAAGCATGTGTGTGGGTCCGAACTGGTGACTGGGTAGAAAAAGAGGCAAGGTACTTGGATTGCTTGTTACCTCCAAAGTGTTTTGTCATTCCTTTCCCATCAGTGTGTGTGTAAGGAGGACCATGTTTTACACAACTTCCACATAAGCCAGGGAAGAATATCTCCTTTTGGGGGTCAGAACACAAATTTTTTCCAGTTTAATGAAGCTTTTTGTTAATTCCTACAGACATTAAAGGCTCAGTGGTTAAGATTCAGAAAGCTCCTAGGCCTACCACTCCTGTAAAACTTAACACAGCAGTTACTGGCACATCCCAGCTGATTGACTTGTTTATGGTTTTCTTTGGGCCAGGTTCAAGGCCACCATCTCAACATACAGCGTCAACATCTGAAAGTCTCTCTTCCAGCCCTGCAGTGGAAACTCTCCTTATACTGTCAGGTAAGGACACAACGCTCTGGCAGCTTTCCCTTGTTCAGTCAAAGGAGAGGCCTGTAGTCAAATTCTTCTGCCCACAAACAGATGAGGTGGGTAAAACAGTTCCAGACTTACAAAAATCCCTGTCTGAAATCCTGAGTTGATCATCAGATATGGTCAAGTGACACAAACCATGCAGAGGTCTCAGTTATATCACTGGGTTCTTATAAGCCCTATCCAGCTCCCTGCTCCAGCATTGTTACACACTTGCAGCTGGGAGCACAGTTGCCCACCCTCCAGGTGTGATGTAGTAAATCACACTCCCCTTGCACTGGGTCCTGATATTCTGCTTCACGTCTTCTCCATCCTCATCCATTTGTTTTTTGCAGAAAGCTCTGAAGAGGATGAAGAAAACCCGATGAAAAACCCATTTATAATCCCATCAGATGCTGATATTTTTGCACTAAGGGACAAGGAAATCAAAAAGGCAAAGGCAGTACGTATGCACGCTCTAGGCCAATGTACTTAACAAGCACTTACTAGGGCAGGCAACCAACCAATGGATACCAGAATTTAGTGCATGAAAGATCAAAAGATCACTTCATGAGAAACCTGGGGATGTTCAGCTGAGAGAGGAAAAGGATCTGGGAGACATGATTGCAGCCTTTCAGTACTTAGAGAGTGCTTATGAAAAAACAAGAATAGCAACTTTTTACACAAACATATAGTGATAGAACAAGGGGGAATGATTTTAAACCTGAAGAGAAGAGATATAGATTAGATGTGAGGAAGAAATTATTTACTCAGAGGGTAGAAAGGCACTGGAACAAGTTGCTCAAAGAACCTGTGGCTGCCCCATCCCTGGAAGTGTCCAAGGCCAGGTTGGATGGGGCTTTGAGCAACCTGGTCTGGTGGAAGGTGTCCCTGCCCATGGCAGAGGGGTTGGAAGTAGTTTATCTTTATGGTCCCTTCCAAGACAAGCCATTCAGTGATTCTCTGGTATCTGAGAGGTCTGACTGATGTACATGGTCACACAGCCTGGCAGTAGTGTGGAAAGAAGCAAGAGGCCTTTGTTTCTAAAGCACAATGGAAGGGATCCAAACAAGCTTAAGCAAGGCCTCCTCACCTCACACTGATGACTGACACAGTCTGGTTCTTGCTTGGGTGGAAGGTCACTATATAAGTATGGGGAAGAGCTTAGAGAGATGTGCACTAAGGATGTCTGCTGAGGGATGTCCTCAGTATAACTCATGGCCAAACTGTGCAGACAGCAACAAATTACACTTCAGTCCATAAGAAAGCACTGAGCAGGAAAAACCTTTTATCCTCCAGAAAGGTCTAGAGTGGGTTTGAATAGATCCTCTCAATCTGAATGTGGTGGTTTACGTGCTGTTGTGAAAGTTGGACTGAGTTAGTTAAGTGTGGGCTGTCCTGTTGTTCCCTTTAACTAGCGGACTTACAGGATGAATCTCAGAAAATTTCCGTTTGCTCAGAGGAATAATCTAGGAAGGAAAAATGAGGACACTGAGTAGGTACAAATTAGCACAGCTGGTGGATGGATGCAGAATACAAATCAACATACTAATGAGAACAAGAGCTAAGAAATTTAGTGCTTCAGTTGCCTCAAGAGAGAATATCACTAGGATTAGTCAGGAAAAACCAGGCAAACATGCATCAGCAGGGTATCAGCACTCTGCAAATTTCTAGACTGTGAATAGCTACTCATGTCTTTAAAAACCACAGCAAACAAAGCACACAATCAAACTGTCCACATATCTGACTTCTCACAGAAACATGAAAGGATGAAGACCTTGAAAGTCCATGAGAAAACTACTTACTCCACTAAAATAAAAGAAAAAAGTGGGTTGAGGAAAGCTCTGAAGAAGGAGGAAGAAGAGGAGAGCAGAAAACAGGCAACAAGCGAAGAGAGATTGAAAGCTCTTCAGGACATTCTCTCACGGAAGTTAGCCATGCAAAAAGGTGGAGAACAGTCACGGTCTTTGCAGTGGTGCAGCTCAGCTGGGTAACAGCCCAAGGCAAAGAGGGGATGGGAGGAGCAGTTGGTTCTGGCTGACTTAGGTGAGGTCTTGCAGACACGGTGGCTGGCTGTATCTTGCCAACCTTCGCATAGCTGAGCCATCTCCATCTCACGCATTTACATACAGAGCAAGTGGCACCCCCTCCACAGCAGCCTGGGTTCCACTGTCCCTAACAGTAGCTGGGAGCTCTCAGAATCAGCTGGGAGCCAGCTGAGTTTGCAGGACCTTGTGTCATAGAAAAATATCTACCAAGCTGATCTAAATGTGGATTTTAGTGGATACAGGCTTAAATTTTCTACCTCTGACATGAGCAGTAGCTTTCCCATTAATATCTAGAGGGCAAGGACCAGATTCTCAACTCCATTCCACCTGGGCTTACTCCATACAAAACTGATCCTAAACAAGGTAAAAACTGTAATACAATAATCAGTATTGCTGACTCCAAGGCCAACCAGATCCATGCTCATGGCAGCCCATTATTCACTGTGTTTTGCCTTGGCCAAACAGTCTAAGCAACTTTATATTCTAATTTCAGATTACGCATTAGAAAGGGAGACTTTCCATGGCTACATAAATGATAGAAGAGAGATCTTTTTTATTGAGGTACTTGGCTTTTAGAATTGTTACTTTCTGTTCATTTAATTACTCTTCTCTGTATTGCTTTATTTTGGTGGTTTTTCCCCTGAGATGCATTGCCTATAGATCTTTCCAAGGAGGCACACATCAGACCTCATGGATTGACTGTCCAAGTCCTGTGTTACAGACACTTATAGTCTGTAGCCCAGCAATTCCCAGCCAAGAAATAAAGGAACTTATGTCATTTGCATCATTCCCTGCAACTATTTCAGTTGTGAGATGCACAGATACACTGACTCTTTGACACTTGCTGTTCTATACATAAATTGTAGGTGGGAGCCATTCTGAGCTCAAAATAAGGGGATGGAGTAACTGTGCTGGAATATCCCCATTATTCATCTTTATCTTTGTGCTGTAACAAAACTGAATGAATCAATCCTTGTCAGCCAGGAGTTAACGCAGTGCTGGGACTTCTGTCTTTAGTTTCACTGCCTCTTTGTTATGCTCCTTCTGAAATAACCCCAAGGCCTCTATATACCTCTATGCATTTAGACACACACCTTGTTTTTAAGTCCTTACTCTCTCTGCCAACAGCTACCAGGTAATACAGTAACCAAGAACAAAGCTTAATCAATGTCCCTTTAAAATCAACCAACCAATGTGACTGTGTTGCCTTTGGGATTCATTTCAGTATGCCATGGCAGTGAAGCAAGATGAGATTAAAAAGATGGAGGACATAGTAAAGAATGAGGAAAAAAAACTGGAAAAGGCTGAGAAAAGGATGGAGAAGGATGCTGCCATGTTTGAGGAGTTCCTGCAGGAGAACCAAAATAACTCCGTCCAAGCCCTGAAAATGTAAGGAACATTGAAGGAAACACCTGTGTGCTCTTTCATGCTGGACACAGGAGATTTTCTGCTTGACCTCCCTGAAGGGTTTTTGGCTATGAAACACTCTTGATTTTCCCAGAGTTATAGTCCTGGTGGCACTTTCTCCCCACACATTCAATAAAAGAGAGGAAGGAGAACAACAACCAGGGAATACTCTCATTGCAAAAGCCTTTGATCTGGTGGCAGCAAGGAACCTGCTGCTGGCCCCACCACTTCCATTTGTCTCACAACACCCTTACCAGGGGGAGATGCCTCTGCCCAACCCCTCAAAGCAGGAACAGTCCTCTCAGTGAAGCAAGATGAGCACTTTGGGCCATTACAGATATCACAAGGGCAGAGCAGCAACTGATGCTCAGCAGCAGGGAGATCTTAACACTGGGATGCCATACTCCTTGCCAAGAGAAGCAGGGCCTTGAGGCAGGAGACAAACATCACCTGGGATACATCTGTAACACAGACTTCTAGTGTTTGTATCACATCTTTTTCGGCATTTCATATGCACCTCAGTTTACTACTCGCTACCAAAGTGTTTAATGTCTTATGTTTATGGATTCTTTCCTAGGGCCAAAGAAGAAACCTCAGCAAAGAGAAAGAAAATAATGGAGCTCCGGGCAATCACTTCCCAAATAAAGAAGGTCCAAGGGTAATGGTTGCTCATTATTCCTGCCTGGCCTTTAACACCTACACTGGTGTACTTTCACAGTCCTTGGGGGTGAAAGATTTCAAAAAATGTTCCATTTTAGGAGTCAAAATGTTTTGGCTTTTGTTTCCCAGATGCTGGCTTTGTTTCTACACCAACTCAACCAGTTTTTGATTATATTTTTAGGAAGTATAAATATTCCAAAAACAAAATCAAATGCTTAATATCAGATTAAAAACCAAACAAAACTAAGTAATGCGTTTTAATGGGCACCGTGGAAAGACAAAAGAAATAACTATAATGACCATTATGAGTTGAGCTGGAAAAATTTTTCATTCCTTTTCAAGTAAAAATTCCAAAATTAGCAAGCCCAGTGACATATCAAGGCTTTGGCCACAGAGATATGACCAGGCAGCTTCCACGTGAGGAACCACAAAGGAACATGCAGGGCAGGTTCCCATTTGTTTTTGCATGTCCATGAAAACATGTGCCCTTCTCTGGGTGAAGCTGAATATCAAGAGCAAAGAATATGTTCAAGCAGGGGCTTTCCTCCCTACTAACAAACTTTGTCCACTTCTCTCTACCCAGTGATATATCCAGAATTGAGGATACTCTGCAGGAGTACAAGATGTACAGAGATATCCTCTATCAGCTGTCTCCAAAAGAGTGGCAGAAGGAACATGGAAAAAAGCACACAAAGGATAAGGGCTCGAAAACAGAATCCAGAACTAATGAAGGAAGTGCCTCATCTGCCCCTGGGGCAGAGCAGGGTGAGTGCCAGGGAAGTGCTGCCTGCTCCTCTTTGGGGCAGTCCGAGGCTCTGAGTACACCTCTTCTTGTCTCCAGACCAGGGTCTGACAGCCAGGACTGCCCACACCACCAGTTTTACAGATATGCCACCTTCCCTGCTGCATTCAGAAAGTTTGGATTTCAGGTCACGTGACATCAGGCCACAGCTCAAACACTTCCTGAAGCCTCTTTTGACAAGAGAACTGTAAGTACAAGACAATGCAAACAACAGACTTAAGTACTGTAGAGAGCACTCAGCTGACTGGGAGTTAGCAGAGGGGAATCCTACTCCTCAGCCTTGCTGTGGGCATACTGAGAGCTGGGGCTGACTGAAACAAATCCAAATACCAGTAGAAAAACCATCAGGTGTGCCAGTCAGTACCTATGTGCCTACTCCAACAGAGCTCTGTCTTTAAATCCTCTGCTGAGAGCCCTGCCCCAAGTGGGGCTGGCACTAAGAGGAGGCAAACAAAGGTTTTTAACCCCTCTATGGCACAGGGTGACAGGTGGAGGTGAAGGTGATGAGCAGACTGTACTGCCAACAGCAGCCAGGCACCTCTTGCCCCCTCTTCCCTCTCTTGTGCAGAGGAAGAAGCACTCAACAAGCTTCTCCCAGGGCAAGTAAAAAATGCAGACTCCCCATGGTGGCTACACCATGACATTTAGGAGCAGTACCACGTCTCACTAAGAGCACAAGGCTTTTCCTACATTTGTGCTGCTGCTGCTGCCTGAGCCTTTCTAGTAAGGCTCTTGATTTTGCCTTCTCTTTGCCCAAAACCTCCCAGTGAGTTTAAAGGCATTTGGATCAACACCATCAGTTCAGGCTCACACATCATGTCCCAGTCCCACTGGCCAGCACAGCCCAGAGCAGCACAAAAGGCAGCTCATGGCCTGTTTGTGTGACCCCTGAATCCTACTGATCCCCAGATCCTACTGATCCCCAAACAGCCCACAGCCAAGGGGAGGCAAATGTGGGAATGTGCAAAGGACTGTTCAGGAGCAAACAGCAACAGCAAAAGATAACCCAACAGTGTTCATAAGTCACTAACAAGGTCTTCTGTGAGCTATCATTTCTCTAAGGGCCTAATACACAAAATGCTTTTTCAGAAGTTCATTGGAGGATGCAGAAAATGAAAACAGCTCGGATGAAGATGAGGTCAGAAGTCCTATGTTGAAATATTTACATTTTTGGTTTGTCCTGTGTCATTCATTGATATTACTAATTTCCTTCACCTTACAACCATTAGTTATGGTACTGAATAGTTACTGTAGCCACAAATTACAAACGTATGTTTATACATCCATAAATGTTCATGCTTTGGCAATATGTATTACAAATAGTTTAGTTTAACTTTCCTCCTCTAGTTTCCAAAAACCTGCCATCATCTCTAAGCTTGTCATCCCCCAGATATGCCATCATAAAATGGAAGATTTTTAAATTAGTGCAGTTACTGGTTTATGTTTGAAATTGAAGTTTTCTCCTCACAGATGTTTGAATCACTTTTTACCCCCCAAAATGCAACTTGTTTTGGGGGTGAGCTACTGAGGCAGAGTAAAGCTACACATGCGGCAGGAAGGTGGGAGATATTCATACATGGACAGTTACAGACCTCTCTAGATAGAAGAGTGTTTGAACAGCCAGGGCTGGTGCAGACCAACCTCCATGTACTTCATGAGGCTGGAGGAGGAAAAACACTCATCACACGTGTTTTCCACTCCAGGAGCCCGAGTTGTATTTTACTCATCCTGAACAACTGCTGATTACTTTCATGAAGATGCAGGATGAGAACATATCCTTCATCAAGAATTCCCAGGATATTGAGGAAAGATGGAACAAGATCCAACACACTTTCATCACCACACACGAGAGCATGTAAGTGTGATCCTGCAAGAGATGGGACAGGACCCCTCTGCCCACCACTGGCACCTCACCACCTGCACGCTGCAGACCACATGGAATGCAGTTCACACAGCACACAACAGAGAGTCTTTCTTGTGAGCTCCCAGGAAAGTGTCCCACCTATGTTTAGTTTAGAAGATAAGGCTTGAGCTTGGGACTAATTCCTTAGTCCTCAAGGTGCAGACTAGGGAACTGATGCATTTAGCATCCTGGAGTGGATATGAGACAGAAGCATTGTGTAATTCTCATAAAGGAAGACCAAGGGAAGAAATAAGGCAAGTCCTGAGATCAAGACCAGCACCTACAATGACTCAGTGCAAAACCTTCCAAGAGGTAGACAGAAGGAAACTCAAGGGCCATTGTAATATACTATAGTAATATACTATTTCAATGGCAGTTAGACTTGTATTCCCGTTTAACTTACCCCCTTGTGAAAGTTTTTAAAGGTAATCTGGATCCCCCATTGACTATTAAAAAATCTTAGTTTAGCTAGGCTACTTTTTCCTTCCCCACACCAGCACAGAAACTCTTTTTCCAGAAAAAAACAGAAGTTTCCTCTGCTGTCAGGGCTGTGGGTGCAAGTTCCCAGAAAAGGCTGAAGTGTTACCTCCATCTGCCGGCAGCAGAAGGGATGGGCCCAGGCTGGGGAGAGCAGAAGAGCCCTGTGTTTCAGAGATGCTCTTTCCAAACACCACCTCTCTCTTTTGGCCTAGGGAGAAGGAGTTAGCAGAGCTGAAACAGCAGGTGAACACCCTCCAGTCCTCTGTCACCAAGGAAGAAGAGAGAGTAGCAGATCTGAAGCTCAGAGTTCACGTCTTTTCCTCTGGAGAACAGGAAACTGATGGCCAGGTATACGCTGAGATCAAGGCAAGGGGAGTTCACATGGGCTTAAGTGGCTCCTCTCCACCAGCCATATCCATCCTGGGAACAGAGGAGGCAGTGGCTTGCACTGGGCAGGGATCAGCACTATTTCCCAGCAATGGAGCTGTAGCAAGGGCAGGTTTGGAGCACTGCTGAGGCAGCAAACGTGTCTGCTTCATGCAGCTGCTTTGAGGTGAGAGCAGGGGCTATAAAGACACCTGCGCAGCCACAACCTGCCCCAAGTCACGGTAAAGCTGGGAAAATGAGACCATCAGGAGAAAGGCTCAGTAAAGCCATCTATCCCAGCCACTGCTGCTAAGCCAACTGGGAAACAAGGAACTGAGTCTTCTTGAGGAAATGAAAGTGTTTCCTTTACTGATTCCCCTTGGTTTTGGAGGGATATTATGGTTCTACAGGGCAAGACCCAGATGTGCCTCTTACATATCTCCTCTTACCTCTAGGACAAAATGCTTGCAAGCCTGAACAAGAAGGTGCTGGAAGTCTATTCCCACTGCACTGGAGACAATGAGACAAACCTGAAGACAATAGAGATGCTAAAAGTAATAGAAAAACAGCTCAATGATTTACTGGACAGCCTGGAGAGAATTCCACAATCAAAGCTAGAAAAGGCTCAGAAAGCCATACAAAAGGAAAAGAGGGCAAGGTAAGGCAAGACACTCTTCTGGAAAATACCTCTGTTTTTAAATGTTGACAGTCGAAGGCATCAAATCAACCCAAGGAACTGTAGCAGCAATCTGCAATCCCAAGTGACCAATCCATACCATTCTTCTTCTGTAAGGGTTCCACATTCATAGAACTTGAGTCTCCTGAGCAGCTCACAGCAGCTCAGAGCTACGTTAGAGAAGACCTGCAAGCTACATTAGAGAAGGGAATATTCCAGAAGAATAAAACCCACCAAACTCACAAACAAAACCAGACTCAATGATGAGAATCATAATTTTAAGAAGACTATTTACAGTTAACAATATTTAAACTGATTAAATAGCAAATTGCTCCTCTAGTTAACGCACACAAAGTCTGCCATGCCCTGATATTTTGTCAGGCTTCAATAGGTACAAAAGGGAATTTCTCAGCAATGACGGCTTTCAAATGTTTCCTCTACAAAACTCTAAATTTGACTTGTTTTATTAAATAGTAGTCAATTAACACAATCATTTCAGGTTCCAAAATAAGACTTTGCCCCATTTGGGCAAAGTGTAGCTCCGTGGGTGTAAAATCCTCCTATAAGCACCGCTCACCCACACAGCTGCTGAGCATCCTGGTCAACTGCAGAGCGTAAGTCATCTGCTGAAGGTGGCAGAGCATGTCTGCAACAGAAAACAACTGCCCAATATCTCCATATCTCACCTGACATGCTTTTTTCCACTCACCACTCCAGAAAGTGCAGGACCAACTGCAGCCAGTGCTTCTCCATATTATCACCTTCCCAGTAACAAACTCCAGCAGAGGTTGCACCCAAACCCCTGTGCTCTGGTGGTCCTGCATGGTTACATGTAAGGTGTGATGTAAAATGTAAATGTTAGATATTGATGCTGCGTGTCAAAAGCACATCTGGTGTAGCTGCATGCTGCATTTAACTCTTGCTTTCTCTCTTCAAAAGGCTGAGAGAGGAAAAGCTGAAACAGAAGCAGCAGCAGGAGGAAGGATTGAAAAGGGACATGGAAAAACTGCAGGCAACTGTAGAAAAAAAGGTAAGTGCAGTGATCCTCACCTCAACAGCCCACTTCAGAGAAGCTGGAGGTACTTGAACATCAAGTGTTTAAGGGAATAGTGTTACTAGGGTCCTCCACAGCTGTGTGGGGATGGCACCTATAGCCAGCCATAGCCCAATTTACAGGAGTGATGTAACTTAAGCCACTGCTGGGAAGTCAGTCACAGTGCACACTCTTCCAGCTCAGTATTCTTCCATTGTCCTTCTCCTATCCTTCCCATGACCACATGGCTCCCTCCATTACTTGCCAATTCTCAGTAAGCTCATTTCAGCTCATTAACTTGGCTGTATTAAACAAAGCATGAAAATCAGCAAATGAGGAACTGGGCAAGAGCAAGACACTCCTGACAAACAGCAGCAAGGCCTTCAGTCAGCTCTGCCATCCCATCAAACCACACCTTTTCTGACCTGTTCCATATTATGCCAAACTGAGCTTCAGCCACGGCTCCTGCTGCACCTTCCACAGGCCAACACAGCAGCGAGGACATCCCACCTCTGCCGCACACCACAGCAGTGACAGCATGGGTGACAGAGAACAGGTGCCACGAGTCCCTGCCCTTTAGCCAAGAGAAAACAGAGGGTTCTGCAGGCTCCCTCTGATACTTCCTTGGACTTACAACTTCTCTCCTCTTCCCAAGACAGTACAAATGAGGCTTCAGTCAGAAACCAGTTGTAGGTACGACAGTACGTTGTAGCAGCTGAAGCACGAGCACACACAAGGCCTTCAGGTGCTTCTCACACACTTTCTAATACAAAAAACACTTAACAGACACATTGCAGCCTCCCCAGAAAACACAACCAAGGGGGCCACGGCCCTTCATGAAGCAGCTTTAGCCACGTGGTTCAGACATGCCAACACAGAATTGATAATGGCACCTCTTCTGTCTCTGCAGAACGGCGGGAAGCCAGCGTTTCATTCCAACCCACCTGCCAGGAAGGAAAAGAAGACCATCCCAGAACAAATAGATAAGGAGAAGGAAGAACAAATGTATTATTTCTCTTGACAGCACTGCCTCAACATGTAGGGCTGAAGCTGCTCTAGAACTGGTCTTGTAGATCTACATTCTGTCTTTGCTTAGTTGAACAACTTTCAGTCCCATGAAACTTCCTTCTTCTCCTACTCTAAGATTCCAGGGAAAATTTACCACCTCTTTTCTCATCCATTGATATTTTGCCTAAGAAAATAAATAAAAATTCTTTCATTTTGCTTCTCAGGCTCCTGCTAAACACCAATGCTTTTCTCATGTGGTGTTTGATGCCAATAGCTCTATGCCTACAAACCCAAGCAGTAAGATCTATCACAGTCCTGGGTGACACCCTTTGTTGTCATCCAAGCCTAATTCTACGTCAGGCACCTGCCAGACATTTAAGATAATCACAAGTTTGTTGAAGGACTATAAAAACAAAGGCTATGCTTTAATCCAAAGGATGGGTTTCATTACAGACTCCACCCCACTACTGTGGAAAAGACGCATCCAAAGAAAAACACAAGCTCTGCAGAAATCAAGCTGCTAGTAATGAGCTTTTTGTCAGATGCACCCATGCAAAGAACAACACCCAATGACAAACTGACCATAAAAAAAAAAAGCTTTATTAACCCTTTTGCACCAGCAGTTCTTCAGGTATCCATTGCCAGCAATGGACTCCAAGCCAAGTGATCCAATTTTCCGCCCCAAGAGGTTAGCACTTTACATTCACTTACAAAGCTGAGTGAGGTACATTTTCAGAAGTAGAAAGATTTGGTTGCAAGTCCCATAAAAAGATGGAGTGTTCCTTGGCCATTTTAATAGAGTAAGAACTGGTATGGTCCTTGAGAACAGAATAATGCAGGCATTGGGAGCTCGAGGTGTCTCAGCTTCCAGGGTGAGCATGGTGACCACTAGAGCAAGACCAAGCAGTCCCTGGGGCACAATTCCTTCTCAATCTTTCTATCTCTCAGGAGTGAACTCCATGCTGCAGTCACAGCCACTGGGTAGATCTCATCTACCAGTAGTTTGGTTTGGAAACCCAGCCTGAGAAGGTTAAGACTTTCCCTGGACATAAGTTGTAAACTCAGAGTGAGAGGAACAGAGAGACCTCAATGCTCAGTTAGGCTAAAGATAGAAAAATAAAACTGGTTCAACCAGAGGATATAATACTGCCTACAAATCAGGAGCTGAAGTTCAATGTAACCTGTACGCTTTTTTCCTCCCCAAGTCTTCAATCAAAAAAAGCATTTATATGGACACATACATAGTTCAAAAGGCACAGGAAGTAAAAGCATTTCTGAACAACCTCATGTGAATTTAACATCAGTATAACTGTAAAATAAATAAATATGTGCAAGATTAGAAAGATCACAATGTTCTCCTCTGTGACATATCTTATTTTGTAAAAAAAAAAATACACATACGTGCATACACACACCTCACTGAGAATAAAAAAAACCAGTACATACAGCCTTTTATCAAACTCCTATACATACTTTTATAGGCATTCAGAACATCACCATAAGAAACATTTAAATTACTACCTTAAAATGTAACCAAAGGTGTTTTTTTTCCCCCTATACAACTCTATACTTATTTAGGTGTTTGCAATCCAGATAAGTAGAGTACATAAAACCTCTCCCCCCAGCCCCAAGAGAAACTGCAGTTTTTTAGCGGGGCAAATCTCTCTGGGTAACAATTCTTTTCCCCTCACAAAATACTCTGACAACTGCATATTCTGTAAACCAGCCAAAAGCTCCACATGCATGTGGCACTCTGGGATAGCAATAAAGAACATGTGTTAACAGTGTTCAATTAAAAACAAACAAACAAACAAACAAACAAAAACACCAAACAACCCAAAATAAAAAGGTAGTGGCCAGTTTACAGGTAACTTGGCAGCGGTTTATAGATGAGATAAAAATCAAGGTGCTTAAATTTACAGGACAGTCAACATTCCTCCCAAAAAAAGGGAACACAAAGATAAAAACAAACCTCTCTCAGATGCTGTTGGACTCTTAGCTAATCACTTACAGTGAGTACAGTTCTATTGCAGTTTTCTTTTTCAAGTTTTGCTGGAAGAATTCAGCAAAGTATTTGGGACATGGGAGCAAGGAAAGGGAGAAACTCAACATGAGCTACAAACTGATTCACAGCTAAGTTAACATTTAGAATCTAGCTTTCTAAAACAAAGATTTTAGAGCATCTCATTTTCATGGCATAGAACGTTAATTTTGTTACATGTGACACTTTATTCCAGTTTTCTGCCAAAACATGGGCCAAAACAATTATGGTTTTTGTGTGTGGAAAACACTTGCAATTTTAGCTCTTAATTCCTTGATGCCACTGGCTCCAGCAAGAAACCAATGGAAAGGAAGTTTTCACTGTCATAGGCAGGATTTTAAATTTGCACTTGTTAGCTGTAGAATACTTGGTTTCCTGTGAAAACAGTAAATATTACCTCAGTTTGAAGTGGAATACAGTACTTCTCCCTGAAACAACACTGTACAGCAGTCTGCCTCAGCCTCCCTGACCACCAGGCAGACAAGGTATCTTACACAGGCACATCAAGTGGGATTTACATTTTTTAAGAAAATCTTTCAGCTGCAACTGTCTTCGGCACATCACAAAGAGTGCAACCATCCTTCAGTTCTACTTTTCATATTTTCCTTGGAAAAAGACCCACATAATTATCTCACTCTGTCACGATTGCCCAATTTGTTTTCAAGTAACTGTTCTTAATAATGGTCACTCCAGATCCTGCAAGTTTATTGTGCTTCCAGTGAACTGAGAGTTATCAGAACCTGCATCATCTTCAGTGGAATTGTGTGGTTCCTGTCAAAGCAAACAGACACCATGAAGAGTTCAGTACTTTCACCTCTAGATGCTTTTAGCGCTTATCAGCAAGATTACCTTGACATTTATCCAAGACCACAGCAATGTTTTGAATGGAATCCCAAAGCTTTTCTACTTTGGGGATCCACCCAAACAATGTTGCCACAGTTTTTCTGTGGAACATTTCAGATGAGCATTTAAATTTAAAATTGCTGACTATTTGTCTCTCCTCCATTCTACTCCATGGCCAACAACCCTACTCTTCTTGTATTTCTAGGTTTAGCACATTAAGGTGCCCCTTCTCAATAAAAAAAGCTTTATTTTCTACCCCGGAGAAGCCCACTTGGCAAGAATAGGGGCATTACAGAGTTTATCAAAACTGAGGGCCCCCAAGCAGGCTTTTCAACCTGCCATTCCCATATGGGCACTTCCCTGAAATCTAGGCTGACAATTTTACTTCTCACTTCCTATCTTTTCTGTAGCCTGTTACACTCCAATTCTGATTCTTTCTTGACCCACCTACTATCTACAGGCTGGGATCAGGAAAACAAGGACGAGGGCACTTCAGAATAAATGAGTAACATTTTGTTATTCATTACTCAGTAACAGAGGCAGAGAAACAACCACCTATAGTGTGTCAAAGGTTGGTAACGGACACAAGATAAATTGTGCAGTGCAGCTCTCTGCTTACTACTTTGTGTGAGTGAAATTAAATCCCCAGTGGAAAACAAGGTATTTTCATTAGGCAGAAAGTGAGTGTTCACAGTAAACTGTCTTCACTTTCAAGCAAGGCAATAAAACCCAATGGTTTGATGTGCTGTACCTGAAGTATGTGAACAGGTAAATCCACTGTAAGCTGAGAATGTGATGAGGAGGACTGGGAACTCAGTTGAAAGGGCAAATCTCCCTCTCCTGGGGAATCATCCTGTGAACAAGAAACTTGATGAAATCACACAACCCCTAAGCATCTCAGCACAACATGGCAAATTTCACTCAGCCTCATGATCTTAAAAAATCCGCTAAAGCCACTGCACTGTATTGGTAAGGCCTAGATCTACAAAGATGTAGAAAGCTACCACTTAAATCTGAACCTAGCCCTGAGTACAACCTATTACCCTGTCTTCCTCAGGACCACTGGCAAGATCTGAAAAGGAAACAATAGTTCATCTTCCAGCAAACGTAACACTCAGAACTATGCAACTGATTTCACCATGTTTGCATGAAGCTGATACTTAACATAAGAGTTACAAACTTTCATGTTTGTTATATTACAAACACCTCTCAGAAAACTAGATGGATGGAGAACTCTGCCCGTAGCTTTCTCCATACCATAGTTAGGAGTAAAGTAAAAGGAACTTACCCTCTCTCTGGATACTATACAGATATATACCTGGCCAAAAACTATTACCTGTCGTGCTCCTTTAATCAGTCCACACCAATTACTAGGCTGTTTTGGGTTTCTTAAAGCTTCTTTTCAACAGTTGAGAGAAATGACAGTTAAGGCTAAAACTTCTTTTTGCAGGAATGTTTCCAAGTCAGTCTCATTTACATATTTCAATATTTATTTATATTTCGTCTAATTAATATTTATACTTTAGTATTTACTTAATATTTACTTGGTTTAGTATTTACTTTGTAATTGACACATGGAATAATGTAAGAATACTGCAGAGCTCAAGATCTCATCCAGGGGCGGTAGTACCTGAGTTCACAAACACTCAAATTGTTCCACAAATGTGCCAATTTGGGTAACAGGGAAGATAAGTATGTTTTTTTCTCCTTAGCTTTTACCTGAAGAAGCTGAATTTGCACATACTGAGCTCCAGTGGCAGGGTCCCTTATTGTCAGCCCTCCATTTGGCAGAACTATGTTGCCACCCAGTCGACTGGCAGGAGTGGATGATGAAAAGTTGGTAGGGCTTACTTTACCGCCTTTGTTTTTCCTCTGACCAGAGCCTGATGCCCCTAAAAGAGAGCAATTTTAATAGTTAGATGGACAGAAACAATTAACCAAAGTGTCCTGCTAGTACTTTTCAATTTTATGCAGCTATTTACACTACACAGCAAATGCCTGCAACAGTGCAATATAATTAGCACCATCTGACAACTGCTAAAAGCTGGTGAACTCCAGCTGCTGACTGAGCATCTTTTCACACGAACACCATTAAAATCACATCACCAACTGCTAAGCTTAGGGCTCACCCCTGTGGTAGCACAGAAATACCAGCACGTTTGTGGAGATATAGAAAAGAATTAGGAAGCAGGATTGCATTTTCTATTTTTAATTTTGCAACTCATTTCCTGAGAAGTCATGCACATCATTTTTCTAAACTGTAAAAAGACCGTAGTGACGCTCATGTACTTCCAGAAAGATTTCAAGGACTGTTGGGTATAATGGGCTACACAAATACAACTACCACAACCTTAAGCTTCTTTCAGATTAAAGCAAGATAAATCAGCTGCTGTATCACAGAATGAAAACCAAAAACCTAATAAAAACAATTGTAAGGATACAGTCCTGTCAGCTCTGTGAGTTTCGAGTCTTTTTTTTCATCTATAATAAATGAAGGGCTTGGATAACTTCTTTTTAAACACTGAACTTCCCTCCATAGTATTCACTCAATCTAGTTAAACCAGTTAAAGATACAAGACTCTCTAGGCCACTTTGAGAAGCACTGAGTGGCATTAAGGAACAGCTGGTGAAAAGTGGACTTGAAAGACTTGAGCAGGATCAGAAACAGGAGTTTTCTGAGGTCATTTTAGAACACATTGCAATATGTAATTGCCTTTTTCAAACTAACATCCAAAAGACACAGCTGATGACACATGCACATGTCTAATACAAGGACACTCAGAACCAGCTTCATAATGCACTTATCCTTCCATGTGACAACTCACTGAACTAGACAGAATTTATATAGGTATGCATTTTACAAGTACACAAACACAACAGTTCTCAAATCAGAACTAGTCTCTTAACTCACTTCAAAAGCTATTGCCTTGATTTTCAGAGGAGGAAGGTCTAAAGAGACAGCAAGGTAGAACTAAACTCTTCATATATGGTATTCATATTATAAGTATATGATATTCCACCCCAGCCCCAAAGGTAAACACAACTCAAACATCTGAGCTCGTGCAAGTCTAGCGAGCCATGGACCATGTTTGACCTGACAAAGAAGTGGTGTATAATTCACATCAGATGGCTTTGAGTCAAACTACAGTTTAAGAGGAAGAGGACACATCTGGAATAATGACCTAAACCACACCATGCACAAGAACTCCCTACAAGCCAAAAATCTAAGAGAGACATCTGAGTATTTCTAGATAATTAAGATCTAAATTCCTTAACACTGCATACACACTGTTACTAAGAGAAACACAAAAGCCAAATTCCAGCTGTTTTTACTGTCTGTACTAAAAGAACGCCTTAAGTAAGACCAAAAGCATAAACAACACAAAGCAAAGTGACCTTATTTTTTGTTGTTTTAATGAGAAAATAAAAAGCAGATGAAGAGATGGAGAGCTAGTGTCTTGTTAACCACCATGAAACATATGGTGCTGCTTTCTTTGTAAACTTACTGTGAATTTGATATTCCACAGAATGTGATTATCCAGAGTAACAGATGGTACACCACATGCATAATTATTTTAACTAGTAATAAACTGGATAGGACATTTAAGAATGCTGCTCAAAAACCTGCTCCCATTGTACTACCAAAAAATGCTAAATAATTGTATTTAGTAAATTTGACAAAATTAATGGCTTCTCACCTGTGCTGCTGCCATTCCCTTTTTGTTTCTTTTTCTTAGCTAGCTGAATGGCTCTGTAGTCTGTCCTTGCAGACCCACTGCTCTCCTAGTTAAAAAAAAAAAAAAAAGGCCCAGAGATGCAGTTTTTGAAATCAAGAACAAAGCAAGACAATGAACAGAGACTAATGAGTTCTCAGATGCAGTTATCTTCTAGGCTGCAAACACTGAATTCTAGTTTCCCATTATCTTTTGATTAGAGTTTCAATAAATTCCCTGTTTGTGTTCAATATTTGGAGTTCAACACACTAAGAAGTTAGGTCCACATTTATAAACATTTAGATTTTAACAATGTAAACATTTGCTTTATAATGTAAACAGTCTGCAGTAACACAGTGAAGCAGAAAGGGAAGACTACTTAAAACAGGAACAAGGACTAAGATTAAAATGTTGCAGTTACTCTTACAGCCCAAATCTTTCCTTGAAATGAAATGCACAAGATATATCACATACTCTTGGCTATTCTTGCAAATTCCATTTCAAATGGATGGCTGCTTATTTTGAAAGGTTCTTCCTTAACTGTCCCCACCAGAATTCCAGTATTGCTTGAGAACTTATCACCACACTGAATCTACTTGTGACAACACACTACTATAACGTAACATTCCATACCCTTTGTCAAAAAAGAGCCAAAATGCATGATCTGCAAAATCTGAGAGAAAGGTCTCCCTGTAAGTAGCAAGGGATACTCCCAAAGTCAGGTTGTCTCAGTCAGCTAGGGGTAAAGTGAATATAGTTACTCCATACCAAAAACGAGCTGCCAGTCACTGCCCCAAGATCCATTTCCTTCTGTGCACTGTAGCTCCCCGGAGGGTTGGAGAAGACAAACTGTGTCACTACTTTGCTGCCCTCTTGTTGACCAACAACGTCCGAGCACGGAACCAAATTCCGCTCAGCTTTAACTGGCATCAGTATCTCAGGCACATTGGTACTGCCGAGGCTGCTGGAAGGAGTCAAAGTGGCCGTGTCCATGGTTAAATTATTGCTGGACGTCAAGCTGTGCACATCCTGACTGCAGTTCCTCACTGACAGGGATGCTAGCGAGCCCAAGGCTTCGGCATTGACAGTCTGTACATCATCCAAGTTTAAAGTGCTTTGCTGCAGAACTGCACCGCTTCCCAGCAGGAGAGAACTGTCCAGGCTCTGCGGCATGTCGCTGCTCGCCACCAGGATCAAGGGATCAACTGCCTGGCTTAAGGAATTGGTACTGGCAGGCAGGTTTCCTCCCAGCGTGGAGCCCACTGAAGCGACATCGATCGTGACAACCCCAGAGTTCACCAGCGCCATGTCTGTGGCAATTCCGGAATTGTTACTGGACACGTTGGAGAACAGGGATACGAGGTCTATGTTGTTGAGATCACTCTGCCCTTGACTAGTGAGTTCACTGCTGGGTGTGAGGGAGTTGGTTGCTTCGAGCTGAGTTAGGAGATCTGGAAGAGAAAGGTTTGGTTATAAGAGAGACCTTTCAATCAGGCAGTGGAAAGGAAAAATATGAATGATCAAAGGAGGAAGCTTAAAATTCTGTATCCTCAGCCTAAACACTTCCCAACTTTCCTGAAAGCAGATTTAAGGAAAAGCAGCTTATTGAAATAAGTTCACTCCTTTACTGAGAAATTTCAGTTACAAAAGCACTTGCCAAAAAAACCCACTAAGACAGTCCAAGCTAAGTCAGGCTGTAGAGGAGCAGAATAAGAGTTGAAAAGAGAAGTTCTTTTAGACCTTGCTCCTATTCTAAAGATGGCATGGATAAGGACGAGTTCTACTTCGTTCAAAAATGATGAAATTTCTCACAATTTCACACAGCTCAAGCGCAAGTATCACCTTCTGATACTCAGAGGTCCCACTGAAAACGTTAGGGGAGGGAGAAATCAACTCCAGTTTCAGTGGAGATTCTATCATTCATATCAATGGGACACCGATTTCAACATTAGTAAATACACATCTTCCTTAATAAAACATTTAATTTTCCCACTGCATCCCCCAACAGCCTGAAACAAACACTTTACCTGGGCTGAAGTTGTGCTGTTTGACCATGTGCGTCTTCATACTGTGTTTGGAAGTGAGCAGTTTATTACAACTGGAAACAGGGCACCGAGTCTTTAACGAGTCCACATCCTGAACATGCTTTTTGGAGTGAATATACAAACTACTTCTTGCTGAAAATTTTGCACAACAGCCTGCAAGAAGATATACAAGGCTTTGAAGTTCCATCCAATTTCAATTCAGCGTTCACATTTAGTATCTTAACAAATCACAGTATCTCTGCAGAACTCTACTTGCTACTTTGCAGTGCCTGTGCACACACTCAGAGGACCCAGAAGAAAGTCAGCATCTGAGTGGGTAGGACAGTTCAACAACCTGTTTCTGACAAAGAGAAATGCTGAATTCACCCACTATAAGGCACCCCTTTTCCACACTATGGCATCTTAAACTCTTCGTGACAACTGCTGACAACACCATAAAAAGGAGAAAGAATCACTAAGTTGAGCTTCTTGACTTTATAAAGCAGAGTATTTCAGATCAGACCCAAAAATCTCTGTTCCTGGAGTCCTGCTGAAGTGATGGAGGTGTTCAAGCTAGAGCACAAACCAGAGTTTTCTCTGTAATCCATAGTTTTGGGAATGATCACTTGTTCAGTTGCAATGTCTTCTGTTTAGCTTTACCTCTTCAAACCCTGTTAGAAGACTCACTCAAAATTGTTCCGATCCTGTACCAAGCTCACATTTGGGGAAAACACACGCACTCTTCAGGCAAAAAATGCACATTGGTTACCAGTAAACACATATAAGAGTGAAGCAGTACCTTCTACTGGGCACTCAAATGGTTTTGTACCAAGGTGAGTTATACTGTGACCTTTCAAGTGTTCTGCTCTTGTGAAGGACTTCCCACAGCCTTCTACCGGGCACATGAATCTCCTGTCATCTTCATGTTTCCTACAAGGGAAGGAAATTGCCATGATTAAATCCACTGCTGCTTAGGTACTGGGAAAAAAAATAAAGAGACAAACAGCCAGTGGCTTAGGACAGCATAATCAGAAAAAGCTTCCTTTACCTTTTATGTCTCAGAAGCTTGGACATACTGGTGAAAGACCAGCCACAGCCTTCAAAGTCGCAGATAAAAGGTCTTTCACCTTGAGCAAAGAAAGATTACGTTAATAATTGAATACAAAAATTCACACTGCTCTTAGAAAATATCAAGACCTGCCTAAAATAATTTAAGACAGAACAACTCAACAACTCCTGCAGTGCACTGCAGAGTACTGTCATGTTCCTCCAGGCTACTCTATCTTTTCCTGTGCATCAAGGATCATAGATATTTATCAATTGACCTCATATGAATCTGAGCTATCTTGAAGATGCTTTAATAACCAATAAGAGCATTACTCAAAACAGAAACGTTCTTTCCTGTTTTCATAACCTGTGACTGTATCATGATTACCACACTGAAGTATGCGAAATTTTCATCACATCTATAAACTTTAACCAAAGTGACACTTAAGAACACAAAAAAACCCAAACTCAACGCTGTAAAGCCATTAAACCAGGAAAAAAGAGGACAGCAGAGAGCACACACAAGTGTCATTAAAACATAAGAAGGCTGTATTTCAGCTTAGGAGTGCTCCTTGTAAGTCAGGACTGCTTGTCTGAGTCGAAATTTACCTTCTTGCTGTTCCAAACCTTGGCACATACATACCGCATGGTCTGAGAGTTTTTCAGCTGTTTGTCTGGACCAATATTTTGAATGTCTATGAATTTAGGAGTAGAGCTGTGATAGTTTTTCTGGACCGAGTGCACAATGACAGAAGCCACAGCTTTACGTGTCCATAACTACTTTGCATTTGGCAAGTTGATTCAGTGGACTCCTACCCTTTCCTCTTAGAAGGCCAAGAACCACTGACTCCAAATAATTCCTGGCCCCCTTCCTCCCTTTATGACTTTCCAGCAAACTGAAGTCCACTGTCCCCATACTATCTTCCATGTACTTCCCCAGGTGTAAGTTACCCCTGTGAATACCTGTGTGACTTCTCATGTGGATTTTCAGTCGGCAGGCTTTGTCATACTGCTTGTTACAGCCAGGGAACGAGCAGGTGAACTGCTCTTGCTCTCTGAAGTGGGCTCGGTTATGGGAGAATAACGCACTAACTGTGATAAATGTTCTCTCACAGCCTGGGGAGAGAAGGAAAACAGCAACAAAAATCAGGAACACTGCACTCTTTTCTCCCTCCCAGCTTTTAGAAAGGCACCGTCATGATCGTTTTTCAAGGATGTTCCATCCAGGAACATGGGAAAAAGAAAACAAAACAAAACAAACAAACAAACAAACAAAAAAACACCAAACAGTGCAATCCTAAACTACCTTACTCCCAGGAAATACAACTGTTTACCCAAGGTGGGCAACGAAAACCCGCATAGCCCGGGTTAAGGTGCACCACTGAAGAGTGGTGCTGTGCCTTGCCGTGCTTCACAAAGTCACGGGAGCAAAGGCGGAGCGCCCACCAGCTGCCAAATTAGATGGAACTCTTGGATAACTGAGGTGGAGCCTCAGGGGAAACCCCTCGGGGAAAGAGGGGCAGCGGGGAGGAGAAGAGAGCAGGGATTCTGGTTTTTCTGCACGGGGGAGGGAAGGCAGCCCATCCCCGGGGGCGGCTTACCGGGGAAGTCGCAGCGGTAAGGCCGCTCGGGCTCCAGGTGGCTGCGGCGGCGGTGGGCGGCGAGGCGGGCGGCGCTGGGGAAGCGCTGCCCGCACGCCTCGCACTTCTGCGCCGCCTCCTGCTCGTGGGCGCGGCTGTGCGCCCGCAGGTTGTACACGGTGGTGAAGCGCTTGGCGCAGCCCGGCGCGGCGCAGGCGAACGGCCGCAGCTTGTCGTGCGAGTGCAGGTGCCGCCGCAGCTTGTAGGCCGTGGCGAAGGACCAGGCGCAGCCCGGCACGGGGCAGCCGAAGGGCCGCGCCACCGCGCCCCGCCCGTCCTCCCCGCCGCCGCCGCCGCCGCCGTGCGCCGACAGGCGGTGCAGCCGCAGCTGCTGCTTGCGGGGAAAGGCCTCCCCGCAGCGCGGCTCCGGGCACGGGAAGGCGGGCGGCGAGCGCGGCCGCGGCCCGCCCGGCGGCTCGGCGGGGCTGGAGGCGGCGCCGGGCGGCGCGGCCCCCGCGGGCTGCTCGGCGCCGGGCCCCAGAGTCAGCACGCCGTTCTCGATGCGCACCAGCAGGCTCTGGTTGTTGATGGTGATGGTCCCCGAGAAGGCGCCGTCCTCCGCCGCGCCGCCATCGCCGCCCGCGGGGGGCAGCGGTGCTGGCGGCGGGGGAGGAGGAGGAGGAGGAGGCGGCGGCGGTGGCGGCGCCGAGCCGGGGGCCTCCTCCGGCGGCTCAGCGGGCGGAGGGCCGGGCTGGGCTCGCCCCGCTTCGCCGCCGCCCGCGCCGCGCACCACGTTGAAGACAAGCAGGAGCCCGTCGTTGTCGGGCGCGGGCCCCGCCGGCGGCGCGCTGGGCGCGGGGCTGGCGCCGGGCTCCGGCTTCTCCTCCACCAGCAACACCGGGAAGCTCACGTAGAGGCCCGGCGCGATGGTGCTGCCGGCGGGGGAGGGCGGGGCGGCGGCGGGCGGCGGGTCCCAGCCGGGCGGCGGCGGCGCGGCGGGGCCGCCATGTTGCGCGGCGGGCCGGGCCCGGGCCGCCTCCGCGGCCGGCAGCCCCTGCGTTTCCATCTTGGGGGTCCCTGTAGCAGCGCCTGAAACCGGAGCCGCGGGGCGGGGCCGGCGCGGCCGCCGCGGAAACGCGGAGAGCGGAATCACGGACGGGGTGGAGCGGGAGGCGCTGGGGAAACCCGGAGAGCGGAGCTGAGGACGGCGCGGAGCGGGGCTGCCCCGAGGGGGGCAAGACCGCCCGCCCCGGTCGAGTGTCGCGCACCGCAATAGGCACAGGGGGCACCGCTGGAATCGTCTCGGCTCCCTGGGGGTTATTCTGGTTTTTATTCATGCTAATTTGGGAGCCCCTGGTGGTCTAGTATTTAAGGACGCGGTGCTGTCTCTGCTGAGGCCCGGGTTCGATTCCCGGACAGGGCCACCCCCCAAGCAGATGGAGCTCGTTAGCTCTGTAAGGCAATCCATCTACATCCTGAGGACCTCGCTGCCACCGTCCAAGCGTGCTTGGCCCCGGCAGATGAACCTCAGGATTAAAGGGTGGGCTCAGTTCCGCGCACACTGTGTCTCACCTAAAAAATCCAATGCGCAGGCTGGAAGGTGGAAAGACCTTCCCCGGATCTTCATTCGCGAAGACTGGCCATTATTCGTGCGAATAGCCAGGAACAGTCACAGAATTGTTAGGCTGGAGGGGACAGCTGGAGATTATCCAGTCCAACCCCACTGCCAAAGCAGGGTCACCTGGAGCAAGTGACACGGGAACGTGTCCAGGTGGGTTTTGAATGTCTCCAGAGAAGACTCCATTACTTCCTCGGGCAGCCTGTTCCAGTGCTCAGCCACCCTCAATGTAAAGAAGTTCTTTCTCATGTTGAGGTGAAACTCCTTTGTTGTAGTTTACAGCCACTGCTCCTCATCCTCTTGCTGGGTGCCACTGAGAAGAGTCCAGCAACATCCTCTTGGCACCCACCTTTGAGATATTTATATGCATTAATAAGATCCCCTCTCAGTCTTTTCTCCTCTAGACCAAACAAGCCCAGATCACACCATCTCCCCTCATAACAGAGATGCTCCAGCCCCATCATCATCTTTGTAGCCTCCACTGGACCCTCTCCAGTAGCTCCTTGTCTTTTCTGTACTGAGGAGCCCAACCCAGAACTGGACACAGCACTTGGAATGTGGTCTCACTAGGGCTGAGTAGAGGAGGAGGATCACCTCCCTCAACTGCTGTGCAGGAGCAATACTGAGGTTGCAGCCACATTCAGAGTCCTGTGATAGGTAAATAGTTTGGCAAAACACTACAAATTCAGCTAATGCAGAAAACTTTTTTTTAATTCTCCTTCTTGGGCAAAGCTTTCTGTAGGAGAATGTTCAGCTGCCTTCTGGCTCTCCATCACCTAAGGAAAAGGCAAAATTATCCTGTATTTGCCATGGAAGTTCACTTAGTTCTCTCCTGCCTTGGAACTCACACGCAGTCCCAGCAGATGGTGCTGTGATCCTTCCAATGCTCAGATTATTCCTCCTTTCTGGGGAGCAATTTAGCTTAGGAAATGGCTGGCCAGGCACTCAGTGAAACTGAAGCACCCAAAGCTCCACTGTGCATGTTCAGAGCCACTTGTGCATAGTGTGAAGTCCTTGGGTTCTTGAGCTCGGCCTTCTCTGAAATCCTCCTCACGCCACTGCTGACTGCCACTGGGTGTGGGTCATCCCTGGTATTGGCTGCCCCCAGCCCCCCAATCTCCCTGTGGAGATCTTTGAGCTATTTTCCTTTGTGTTCCTAGGAAAAAGTAGGTCTTCCCCCCAGTTTATTGCTTACCACAAAGGTGAATCCCTGTTTGAAGGATACCAAACCTGAACGAGATAACAAAACATCTCAAATCTCTTATGTTTGCCAGAGCCTGGAGAAATTCAACAAGACCCTATTTAGGAGAACCAACAGCTCTCTCATGTCATAAACTTTATACTTTAAAAAAACCACTATTTCTACAGCCATGAGTGCTCTCTCTGCAACCAGGCACAAGGTTTTTGGGATAAGTGTCTGCATTTTAGGATAGCATTGAGGTAGTAAGATTTAGCAGCTCTAAGGGAGCACCTCTATGTTACTTAGTACAGAAAAGCCAGTGTATTTTCTGGTTGTTCCTCTGGACAAAGCAGTGCCTAGTGCTTTTGGGCTATGAAGATTGGAATGGTTTTGTACAATACCAATACACTAACTTTGGACCCAGTCCACTGTGATTATTAATAACAGGTAATGTATAACATATGTCAAAGCAAAGGCTGTCAAATCTGGCTGACAACTACTCACATCTCAATCGTCTAACTAGGCAATATGGGCAGGTTTTTCCATAATGTAAAGCAATTCCTATCAGCTGCAGATTGCACTTCACAGAAGGTTCGGTTTCAAGCAGATGCCAGACTCTCACTATTCATCTGGAGACATACAGTACGTGAACAGAGTAAAGAATTCATCTGTGATTCAAAATAAATAAATAATACTTAGCACCAGAGGCAATACAGAGCTGCAGAGTGAGCTCACCTGTGTGTCCCATTGGATATAGTAATTGTATAGTTTCTCAAGACCCCCAGTCCTGAGGACTGCAGCTCATCACGTCCCATCTACAGCAGCCCATGCAGGTTTACGTGTGTAGCAGCCCTTTCTGTTCCAAGAGGTAATGGATACAGTGCCAAGGAGATTGAGTGACAGGCCAGATCAAGTCCAATACCACATGTGCACTGGGGGAAGCGACTGGTGACACTGTGTTCATGTTGGAGCGAGGCCCATGTGCAAAAACCATGCTTACCATGAGACAGGATAGCTAAGAATTATTTTTGTACACACAAATGTGTAGATGTGTATGTAAAACATGCCTCTATAAATATATCCAAGTATGTATCTGTCACTATGTGTGTGTACAGGGGCTTCAAAGCCAGCCTGGATTCTTGTTCAGCATCACAGCTGATTAGAACAAGATACTTCGATGAGTTACTGTTAACATAGATGTAATAGCAGGCTCAGGTGCAAAACATGCAATTCTTCAGTTGCACCTGGGCACATGAGGTTCTGTGCCTTCCTAACCCTTCTCAGGAAGAAGGAAGACTGAAAATACCTTTCTATCGCTATGTTACATTACAATCAACTTCTGGCTAGAGGAAGCCCTTACTGTCTTGTCTTTGGTGCTTGTTTCACATCAGTCACGTTTGTTTGGGTTTTTTTCCAGAAGGAAAATATACTTGACAGTTTTGTTACAGTGCTTTATTAATTGCACTACTCACAAATGGGTGAGTAGCTCACATTTTTTCATTCAAGAGCAGCAGCCAGCACAAAGGATCTAGGTTTCCTGGGGGTTTCCATTCATTTAGAACACTCTCAAGTGCAGTAGCCTTCTACAGAAGAACAGACTCATGACTGTGAGACAGCAAGGGCACACAACATCATATGCAGCATTATCTCAGACCAATGGAGAATTTATGAGTTGTTCCATATTTTCACTGCATTCTGTCCCTGGTTGTGGATATCTTGGGTGAAACTTGTAGGTACAAAATCATGCAGGTTTAGCTGCACTTGACCAGTTAGAGTTTCTCTGTCACTTTCTGCTGCAATCATGTCATATCAATACATTCTCCATTAGCCAAAGAATAAGTTTGTTTACACACCCTTGTGTTTGGCTACTGGATTTCACGTCTCTCTGCTGGTAGCAGCAGAATCAGAGTTCAAATTTCCAGTCTATGTTTGATTAACCAGACCTAAAAATCTCAGGGACAAAATTCCACATTCTTCTCCTTATAATGAATAGTTTCTTATTGCAAACACCGTTCCAACTATATTAAGTGAAAAGACTGTTCCTGGCGTCAGCAGACCTGTCACAGATACAGATTTGCCCCCTTAAAAAGTGAAAGAGGAAAAAAAGAACTCACATGGAACAGACATATGCAAGGCTTTTATCGTTTGGCCAGAGAGTAGAATAGCATATCAAGGAAGCAACTTCAAATATATCTGCAAGAACAACATCACACTTGGAAATACCACTAATGTTTCATGGCTTGCTCCAAGATGTTCTCATCCACCACCATGTGAGGGAGGGTCACTCTCAATGTGTCGTTCTCTTTCATTGCTTGGCAGATGGTTTCATAAGCAAAGGCATTACCCGACCAGCAGCGCCTGGCGACCTGTCAAAGGAAAAAATCAACGCGTGTAAAAATCCTACATTTCTCTTGCCACATCCATCTTGCACAATATTTGCGCAAACACTGGCACTGAATTTCATGATAATAAATCTTTCAGCCCTCTGCCAGTTTCTAGTTTCCTTACTGATTTGTAATACCTACTTAATTTTTATGAAGAGTATTTGGGCAGACGTGGTACTTTTCCATGCATAACATTGGACAGATAACATTGGTAGAGCCAGGTACCTTATAAACTTAAAAAATTCTCTCACTAAAAATAATTGTGCACTCCACCCCAGCTCTGCAAAGCTAGCACTTGCTTTAGATAACAATATAATTTAAGCAATCAATGCTTTTGTAGTGGGATAAATATTTAAAAAGGAAAATGTCACTCAATGTATTTTTAACTATGAAATAAAGGAGCCAAATTCTCTGCCCTCAGGTAAGGAAGAAACTCTATAAACAAAACTCATAAACCCCTCTTCCATCAGCAAAACCCTGATCTGCGTACAAGCAAAATTCCCCAGACGAAAAAAAAAATCACGATTTGGCACCAAGGACATAAGTCCTTCCCTCTATTCAGTGCCTTACAAATCTCTATTATGGATTACAAATCGATTTCTGAAATATTCAGAGTGCTCAAAAACATTTAAGAAAGAAAGTACTTAAGTTCCAATTTAGCAAAATATTTAAGCATATGATTAATATAAGGCTAATAAGTTCCCAGGATCACAGCAACAGCAGCTAGAAGTGACCTTTTAAGTCAACAACTCCATTTTCCTGTCACTCATCTATGATTAATCCTGGCAACATATTTTTAAGGGTACACTCCCCTTTTTCAATCTTGTATATAACATGGGTAGCACTCTCAGATTGTTCTTTTTCAACATATGCATGTAAGAGCAGGGTTTTTGCTTGCAGTAAATCAGAGCAGCAAAAGGTAGATTGGGTTTTTAATAGACTGTCTCTGGTACACAGTTCTTGTTAAGGGTTTGTCTCCATTAGCCTACAAATTAATATAATTGTCATCCCCTTTTTCCGTAATGGTTTATTAGTGTGTTATTTCAGATCTGGGACAGGGAATATGTGCAAATTGTTCCTACTCTTCTACCCTAAGTCATGCCAGGTCTGATGGGGATTAAAATCTGTTTAGCACTGGAATAGAAGTGCTAAATAAACATAGTCATGAGACAAAAATATTAAAGTGAACATATATAATGAGCTTTGCTTACCCCATTGGAAACATCCCAGCTGAGCATCATCTTAGCTCGTTCTTCAGCCTCCTTCGACCCATCCAACACCAGGCCAAATCCCCCATTGATCACTTCACCCCTAAAAAATACAAATGTAAGAGCATGAAATGAAAGTGACCTGATCAAACCAATCCCACAGAATTCACAGGAGTTAATTTATTCAGTTGCAGTCCAAGGAGAAGGATGAGAACATAGAAACGCTGCTGAATAAGAGACTACCAGTGACCATTTATATTTAAAAAAAAAATCTACACTGTACTGGCTCTAAAAATAAGGGAAGAAAGGTTAACACCTCTGATCTGCCAGGGTATTTTTAAAGGTTTAGATCTTCATGTTTGCTACACTACGTCCTGCCATGTAAACAGGATCATGAGGAGGACAGTGTACTTTATTGAAGCAGACAGATGGATCTATTTATATTCTCTTGGGACAAATGGGAGAGCATAAGTATTTTATTAAAAAAGTGTTAACCACCACTTAATGCACATCTGCCTCAATCATTTCCAAAACAGTAATTAATTTTGTATGAGATACATAGATGTCTAAAGACATCAGTGCCAACTTTTCAGGAAGCAGACTTACTGGCAGAAGAAGAACAGAAATATGTTAAAACTAACAGATTATTCTTGGGAGAAATAACAGTCTGGTTTTAAAGGACAGGGAAAACACGTAGAGCAAAACATCTTGTCTGACTTTAGCATCTGGCCTGCTCAAGTTCCACTTCCATGGCATATGGTGAATAGTGGTGGATACAGCTGGTTGCTGTAAATCTGTGAGAGCTCTGGCATTATAGCTCAGCATCAGCAATACCTGAGGGACAGGGCATATCATACAACAATACGTGGTATGAGAGACTAATGGAAATCCCTGGAGGCAGGATTTTGTCCTCTGAGTTTCATAGCTAATATAAGTTTACAAAATTTACATAGAACAACATCAGACACATCCATTAATCAGATAGGAGTTGCGTGTCTTCCTGTCCAGGAAGGAATTGTTTCTTACTGTTTATTTTCCAGCAGTAGCTTGATCTTCTGAGAAAATGGTGAAATGCAGCTAAACTAGAGCCTCACAGACCTGAGATCTACTTCCTGAAACTAAAACATTTTCAATATAATGTTATTACTCATGTGATGTTAATTCCCTTTCTCTACTTATATACACTTCCCTATCACATATCTCAGGAACTTGGAGCTCCAGATCTCACCATCATAGTACTTTTCTGTAAATTCCCTCCACTTTTTCATTGTTAGACATATTATTACTGAAAACACATTTTCTGTTTAAAGGCACAGTTTTCTTGAAAGTGACAGTTCTCACAGCAGAACATCAGCAAGTGAATCAGGTTTTTTAACAGGAAAATTTGAATCAAAGTCCTGTTTCCAATTGAGATGTTTTAATATTGTAAGATCTGACTCTTCAAAATAAAACTGTTCTTTTTGATTGACAATCAAAATTGAATTTAAATCCCAGGATGAAAATTTTTACTGTGTGAAATTTTTCAGTATTTCTTCTCTTAGTCTCATCTGGGGATGAATATAAACATTCTACTTTTTGAATAGCTCATTTTGTTACTGTCTTCTCCAAAAGACTGGACCGGACTGGATGACAGTGTTAAAAATGTAATTCTACCAGGGCCAGTTACCTCACCACACTCTGCTGCTCCTGCGTACACAGACCAAATTATCGTTCTTTACTGTCAAAGTACTAAGCCAGAGTACACTTAGGAACATCAATGATGCCACTGCAATGTATGTGGGATCACAGAATGAGCACCCCTCAAGGCAGCCTATGGGAATTATAAGAAAATAAGAAAATCACACCTCTGGACCAGTGGTTTATAAAGATATTCCATTTGGAAGATGATGATGCTCTTTCAGTGGCAAAGATGCCCTCTGTCTACAGCATCCCAAAGAGCATCCTTTGAAGCTTAGGTATGAACAGTGAGCATTTGATCTCACTTCTACTCCATAAATTTAGAGCCTCTCCATCGATTCTCAGAGAGTTACTCTAGTGTAAATCAGAATCACTCATCAGAATCTGTTCTACTGTCTAAAAATATCTCCTGCATTAAAGGCCAATGTTTGTTATGATGGATTTTCTATCAAAACTTCTCATTTTTAAAGGGGAACTCTCTGCCTTCATTAGCATTGGGTCACATTTTCAAGTAATTAAAGAAACATGTGGCATTGTGACCTAAGCTACCTCCTATAATTTCCAGATGTCTCCTTCTAAGGTGATCAAAGAAAACAAGGCCTCTCTCACAATCAAGATGTCACCCTGTCGACAGACCAGTTCGATTCTTAAATTGCTTCTGCCTTTTTGTTACTGCAGGTTATTCAGGCTCTGTGCTAATATACATTCTCCAGCAAAGAAACAGGCTGCCAAAAATCAATAACAATAATTTGCTGTAATTATAGTCAAGGTTAATCTTAAGTCTCTCCCACAGCACATGTGATGCAGATTCCAGCTAAATAAATATTAATCCTGCTTTTTCTGTTTGCCCCACAAGGCTGTAACGCAGAAAAACTAAAGCAGGTGAAAAGGCACTTCTGTAGTCTCTTAGGAAAGACACAGCAGATCTCAGTAGTTCCAGGCAAGCCTCTGCAGCTGAACACAGGGCAATTGCCAGTTTTTAACTACCTGGACAGAAATTTTCCAACCGCTTGATTTCTCTTGAATCGCGTGTATCTTTGTTTATAAATATATATATGCTTCCACTTGCAATTTCACTTTTCGAAATCAGCTGATGACAAGAAGAATTTAACAAGCACGTGAAGATTTCATTATGGCAAGGTCAGCTGGATTTTTAGAGCTCCACCTGTCATGCCCTGGCTTTTGGGGGCTCTCCAGACCACAGCAGCTAATGACACAACATTTTTACCACATCTGAGTCTCAGCATGGTGGCTTATTGAGGCTTGTGCAGAGACAGGCCTAATTTTCAGGCCCTGCACTCATCGCTGAAGCACAGTAATTTAATCATAGAGGGCTGTGGCTGCTCCCAAGAACAAGGTGAGCAGATACTTTTCTGCAAAGACAAGCCCCCAAGCAGCCATAGGAAATGACAAAAACAATAAGCAAACCCTCTTTTTCCAGAGGTATTTTTATTTCAGTAAATAATCACACACTAGTTTTCTGATTCATTACATAAATTATAGCACCTCTGCTCTGCCTTGGGGTAAAGCTTCTTTTATGATGCAATTCCACTTATATAATAAAAGAGTATAATTAAAATTGCAGTGTGGTCAGTGCCAGTTTTCCAGAAGTAAGGGCAGTCTCACCATTCAGCCAAGCTCTCTTTGAATTGCCTAAAGGACTAGAAATGTGCAGGAGGGATTTGCCTTAGAGAGGCCAGAAAGAAATAGAATCATTTGTATCCTTTGAATTAAGCATCATAGGGGCAAAGAACACTCAAAGATCATAAGCAATTATTTTAGCAATACTAATAATTATAATTAGCATAAATATATCCCGAATACTTTGGACAACGTATTGTGGTTTTCTTTACTTGTATTTCATAAGCAGATGTTTTAAAAGGTTGAACTCAGTTAAGGCAATTCAGACAGGATTACTCTGCTGCTACCTCTCAAGTCTGAGGTGACCGGAGTAGGGAGACATTCTGGCATATATTTTCCATTCAGAGTTATGGAAATTGTGAATTAAAGCCTGGCTTTGGGTTCTTATCACTGAAATCAGTAAAGACAAACTTTCGTCCCATGTGCCCAAGCCCTCGGAGAGCTTTCTCATCCCATTGTTCAATGTTGCTCTTGTGTACCTTCTATGCAGTAGTTAGTTCATTGAAATCAAAGGACAGAGAGGGAATTCTTCAGCTGACCTCAAGGGATATTTTCTTGTTTCAGCTCGTCCAGATGAATAATAATTAAGTACCATTAAATGCCTCTGAGGATAACATCTGACAAGTTCTTTGGATTGCTGTTGTTGGCATATTCCAGCACTGGTTGAAACAGGGAAGTGGGAGGGTTCACTATGGTATTTAATAGAGGATTGTGCCCATTTCAACTGGTGACACCCAAATGAAGACGTGACTGTAAATAGGAGAGGCTTTGCTGGAATATGCTGGAAAGAACAAACCATAATCAAAGACGCTGCAGTGTGGCCAGGCTATTCTTTTCCCTACTGCCAATCCAGAGTAACCTTTTAGTGTCTGTGGATGAGGTCACTTTCCCTCTCCATATATAATACTACTTTCATTCTGCTTCTCACTTCAGGCATTTTGTAAAGTTTTGCATCTCATGTGAAGGAGATGTTTAATTCAGTCCTTAGCTGTGGTCTTTTATCCTACCAGGCATGAGCAGGGAGTGAAAGACTGTGGGGTTGGCTGGCACCTGAGCTGTTTTGTATCAATAACCCCTCATTGCCCTTCAGCACATGAGCATTTATATTGGGGTCCTAAGGTCACAGATTTAAACACAGTTTAAAGGGAAACCTAAACATAATCCATCCCCTAACAATCTGGCTGTGCATGTGTGAAGACAACTCTGAAAGTAGGATCTGTTCAAGAAGACCACAGCAGACTGTCCTTGTTTGGCAAATTAGGATCTTCAAACTCTGCTGTGGCCAGTGTTTAAAACACTTTTCCTGGACATATGGGCATTAATTAGAAAAGCCTCTACAACACCACACTGCCTTATAATTCGTTCTCCAAGTCCTTGTTACCAAACCCATCCTTCCCATCATCATGACATTGTACTATTCCAGTACTACACACATCTTTTCATCAGTTCCCCTCCTGTCTCTCCTCTGCACACACATGCACAGCAGAGTCCAGCTTTAGAAACATGAACAAGCTCTTACCAGCCAACTCCACCACCATTGTGCAGTGCGACCCAGGTCGCTCCTCTGAACGAATCTCCCACAAAGTTCTGCACTGCCATGTCTAGGAGAAAAGGAAAGGTGTTATGGATCTCACATACTGCACTCATTTTTCTGTTGTGCTGCTCACTCCTTCCATTGACACCTTCATTGTGGCTGTGTGAAGGCAGAGTTTACTCACAGCTTCTCTCACAAATTTACACTGAACATCTCATTCTTGGGAAGAACAGGCAAAAGAGACTGTCCTTGCACTCACTGCCAGTTCATTGGAGGAAGCAAATGCCAGGCTCACCCTGTGATTTGTGAGGACTCTGGTGCTTTCTGTATTTGTGCTCCAATTCAAGCAGATGAGGGACATACCACTCCTCAGCTGGGAGATACCTCCTCAGGATGGAGAGAGATGCAACTCCCCCTCCCCCTTTGGGGTGTCTCAGTCACGGAAGAGCAGGCTGGACACATCTGTATGGATGGATTCAAAGTGGGGAGGACACCTGGAACACTGCACACCCTGCAGTTATCAGAAGTCTGAAGTATTTTCAGATCTGAGTGCAGTGTTATTTCCACCCTGTGCGGAAAAACCAGCCTAAAGCTAGGGAGTTGCATTTTGGGAACAAAGTTAGGATGCAAGTGCACGTCAGTTCTCTGAACATGGGGGTATTTTACCCTGAACAGGAACTGCTGAAACCACAAAGGTTTCTTTTGTTTAAAAAACCCCCACACTAAACTAACAAACACCCCCCCCAAAAAAACAAACAAACAAACAAAAAATCTCAAAGAACATGATTTAGGAAACAAATGTAATTTGACTACTATCAAATGCATGACTTCCACCGAACTGTTCGCTAGACTTTTGGATATTTACTACAATATGTGCTAAAGCATATACCCAGAGAGGTAGAAAGAGATACACGCAGAAGATACAAGAGTAAAAATTACTGAAAACATTTGTCCATATTTGATTCAGGGGAAATTCAATACACAATATGCCTTGTTTTTAACAGGAAAAAATAAGAGAAAAACAACAATATCCCTACCAGCCAGATTTGCAGAACCAGTTATGTGTCTGGTGGAAAAATGAGTTTATTTGAGTGCTAATCTATGTTAAACCCTGTCAAAAGCCCCATTATGGCATCTTTTATCTGACATTATGTCACTTTAATAATGCAATTATCATAATTACAGTGCTGTCAAGATGGAATGGGAGAGATCTAAATCACCATATTCTAAAATGTACAAATTTCCTCCCCAGCCACTAGCATGATAAGAGTGGAGGTTGAACAAGGAGTATGGCAAGGGAACTAACAATGCGATAACCTCCTGCTTTTGGCTTGGATAAAAAGTAATCGACTGCAAATGTCTGTGCGGAAATACACTAGGCAAAGCAGTGATAACCCACCAGTCTGAGGTACTTTAAAACAAAATGAGACAGACAAACATTCTGGAAAAGTCCTGTGTGCCAAAGAGGAGACAATTTCACCTGCACCAGTTCAAATGGTGGTATTAAAACAACAGGAAAAAAGGAAGACCTAAGGTGTTCTTTTATTATCTCCGGAGGCTCATCTGGTAAAACAGAGTTAGACCTGGTTTCAAAGACCAGTGGTATCAGTGGTTAACCAGCTTTAGATAAGCCCTTGGAGAAGGCAAACGGTTCATGTAAATCATGAAATGCAAAGGAGACCCTCAAAGGATGATGAGCAATGGGGTTTAGCAAGCCTTGTTTCTATTGCCCTCTTCTGAGGGCATTGCCTCACATTTACTTATGTTGCTAAGCCCTTTGATGGAGACATTGCTTTGGACTGCTGTTCTCAGTGCAGCTGTACCATTTTCTTACATCTTGGCAGAAACCAACATTATTCAAGACCTCTATTCATTTGGCCTATTAGAACTAGCCAACACACTTAAAATGTGGGAAGTGGGACTGATAGATACAGCTAAAAGCCTAATTTCACCAGGAAATCCAGTTAAGATAGCAGGGAACTTTTATCCTTAAAATTGAGCCATAATTTGGTTCTATTATGAATTCCCATAATGGAAGTAATTCAATATGCTCAGCTACCTCTATCATAATTTCTCCTTCTACAGCAGCAGATCCTCCAATTTCACACCTCTTTGTGACTGTCAGTTCATGACATATGGAAACACTACTGGGCTAAAGCTATTATCATAATTTCCACTTTATGGATGGAAAAGTGAGGAAGATTTTGGTTAGAAATTGCTTAGTACTTTTTTTTTCTTTTTTTTTTGTGGATTTCCAATCTGGTGTTTCTTGCATTTATTTTTCTAAAGCATCTTTTCAAAAACTTTAAAGCAGTCTGCTTAGCTCAGATCAGGTGTGTAGCATTAAAGGTTTCTTTTGTATAACAAATCTACATGATTTGCCCACAGTCACAGCATAAGTGAATGTAATCTAATCCAGAATGCCTGACAAAACCATTTTTTAAAATGCTGCATAAAAACCTATTTATTTCTCTTTTAAAGTCATTTCCTTGCTTGCTCAGGTAAACAAGTCTCGGCTGCTCCACTGACCTGCACAAAAGGCGGATCCATCATAAATGTTTGACGTTTCTCTGAAAGGACTGTCAGTCCCACTCACGTCGTGGTGATCTCGGCTGAGGACTACTGGAGCCTGGGAAAAGCCAAGGACAAGAAAGTGGAATCCTTCATGGATTGGCATTGCTACTGAGGATCATTATCTGCTGAATTCACTTCTGTCTTAGGTCATTTCAAATCTCACTTTTGCCCCATCTCCTAAACCCCCCAAAATGCCTTCTCTGCCTGTTATTATTTATTCTAAAACAGTTGTTCACATACTGTTCATGAAAGCCACCATCCTTTCATAAAAAAGAACAACAGCTTGTTTTTAGGCCAATGGCATCCTCAAAGGAGGGGAAGTAGTGAGGTTATTTCATCCAAGCATTTCTTTGCTGAAATTTCAAAGGCATTTCAATATGCAAAGATCTTCATTCAGAAAGTTCTGTTCGCTGTTGACAATTAAATTATTAGTACCAAGTTTTACCATTTTGCATTTTTTTAATGACTTTAGACTAAAAACTTAACAATAAAAGTCAGTGATTTCATATACCTCAAACAAGTCCATTCTTGATCTTGAATTTAATTGGCAGTATGAATAAATATCAGCTTGCAGGTATTCATTATCATTTGCCATGCACTAGGTTTATATAAGAATAATTCAACTCTTGGCCTAGTGTGGTCTGGAGTTAGCTGACTTTTTTATGCTGGCAGTGAATTAGAAAATCACTGAAAATATACATGAGCACCCAGCTTGCAAGAGCAGGAATAGAGATTTGCAGAAACAAAAGAAGGGCAACAAAATCCAAAGGGCCTGGGAGTCTGACCTTGTCAGTCATAGCTCCAAGGGAGTGCTCTGGCTGGTCAGGTTTATTTTATGAGACCAGCTTGCAGTGACCTTCGTTTGGAATCCTGAGTAGGTCAACAGCATTTGAATTATTTAACTAACATTTTCTAAGTAACAAAAAACAGACCTTCCCAGATAGAATCCATTCTAAGTTTTACTTGAGTTTGCTCCTTTAATAAGGAAAATTGTGATCCAGTTATAAAAGAGATGGAGATTAACAAGTGACATTGTCTTGGTCTGATGCTGCTGTACACACAAGTAACCAAAGAATATCCTGAGTAGGAGGGGATCCACAAGGACATAAATCCAACTCCTGGCACTGCACAGGACCACCCTAAGTACAGGTATAATTGCTGGGTGGTGCCCTCAGGAATTTGGTCTCCCCCAGGATGTCACACTGTACATCTACCTATAATATTCATGAAGAACTTACAAAATCTCTACACAGTCTTGCCCACAGTATGTACTGTTACTGCCACCACACAGGGTCAGTGGGATTTTACCCAGAGGAGTAAGATATTGGCATTATGCTCTACAGGGGCAGTGTCAAGCCTCAACATTTTCTTCATGCATACATGCAATGCAAATTGACTGCAGAGCTTGCTGTAGCTGTAAAATATGGCTGCAAGTGAGGGATAGAGGGGAAGAAGCACTGGGGAGTGGCACAGTCTCTTGTTACCTCTAATATTTGGGGCACTAACAAGGAGTGTTAGAGTGTTAGAATCCCTGCCTTGTGTTCTCAGCAAATCACAGAATGGTGTGTTGTGCTTCTAGATGTCCAAACAGAAAATAAGGCAGATTCCCACCATGAAAAAAAAAGATAGCCTATTTCAGAGAGTTTCTAAACCCATCTCTCTCCTATTACATGGTGCAATATGGGTGGCAGGCAGAGAGAAGGACTGAACTCTAACATACACTAGAAGAAACTGGTTCCCTGTAAATTGCACTTCTGGTCTCCCTGGTTGCAGTGCTCCTTTCCCACCTGCCACTCCAGTCTCAGATATTAAACACAGTTATCCAGACCATATCAAAACAAAGAAGACAAACCTTAATCTTTCCTTCAGAAATTGCTCTATTAATAGCCACAGCTATAGACACGCGACCCCTCTGATCAGAATACAAGATCCTAGCTTGAGAGCCAACAACCTGGAAAAGAAAAATGGCAAAATGATAAGGTTCTCTGCAGCTGGTTTATCTTCAGGCCCCAGATGAATGAAGTCACAGGAGTGACCCCTTCCCTTCTATAGGGAAAAGTGCAGATTAATTCTTCAGAAGCATCTAGCTTCCAGAAAAAAAGAAATTAAAACCCCTCTTTGAACTTAGTTTTATCTCCACTCACACAATCCATGAGATATATTTCTGTATTCAGCTGGTAGTCCAATAAATTCGACTTTTTAAAATCAACCTGATTGCTGGGCTATAATCCCCCTATCAACAAATCCCTTAGCAGCAGCTGAGATGCAGAGATTTGGAACTGGTGATGGTAGGCTGGAAGGGAAAGGGAAATGTGGAGACACAAATATGGCACAGATCACCTGTGCTTCATAGCTCTGCTGCTCTCCACCCCACAGACCAACCTGGCTTCCAGATTAGGAGAGCACATCTGAGCTCTACAGCATTAGTGGTTAGCTTCACTGGAGAGCCTGCCCTAAAAGAAAATGAAGGATGCTCCACTGGCATCCTGCTTCCCACAATGCAAAAGGATGGCAGCTCTCACCTTATCACCTGTTTTGAAAAGGGTTCTGGGCACTGCAGGTGGGAAGAGGCCGGCCCAAAGCAGTGCCAAGAGGGACATTTTGAACAGTGCTCTGAAAGAAGGGTGGTTACAACTGAGGTGGAGCATGAATGACTGATATGATTCATTCCAGATAGAGGAGTAAATATTGCTGGATTATTTTAATATTTCCAGATGAGGAAATCAAGGCAGATAACTGTTTCAACTCTCCCTAAGACTCTACTGTGGAGAGAGAGATTTAAATTGTCAGCCCTGGGAGCTACAGCCAGTGTTCTCATTCATGACCACTCCTGCTTTTCACCCCAGTGTTCAAAACCCACTGCATTTGGGACCAGGAGCAGTCACATCTGCTGAAGGAGGTTGTGAACTTACCAAGCTGTGCCTGCCAGCTTCCCGAATCCAGCGGATGTTGTCATGGTACTGCTGCTTCACAGATGTGCTCACTTGCAAGAGAAAGCAAGGAAAAAATAGGGTTTGAAAATTAATGCAATATGCTCTAAATTTACAGTAATTCCTCTGGCAGCACTAGGAAGTCACATTCTACTCTCAGATATAAGCACGCATATAGGAAATGCTGCATAGAGACCTCTGTGCAGCTGATGCAGTAACTGCACCACGTATTTAGAGAAAGGTACAATATGTCACCCAGGAGACAGCTGGAACAATAACTCCCATTTGGATCCTCAGCAAACTAAATTTAACCTTGAAATATGGGTTACGTGTACATTTTATGGTCACCTGGCTTGCTGCCTGCCAAATGCCCATCTATTTAGTGAAGACTAAAGGCCTTCACTAAATTAGAAGCTCTATCAAACTCCATGACATTGGATACAACAGTTCAGTCTTGCACCAGGTGGTAAATCACTCTTTTGAGACAGCTAGCAGAAATTCTAAGAAGCAGCTGGCAACATGTACTTGAGGATAAGTTACAGCAATGCTGGGATATAAATTTATAGCACAGCAGTTATTCTGTACTAAATGGTCCTTGTGAATGTTTTCCTCCAAAGATAAAGCTGAGGTTTCTTATCCTACAAACTGACGTATGTTGCCTTGAATTACTATGGGAAAAAAACTGCATAGAAAAACATAAAACATATTACAGAGGAGCTACATTATGTGTAAATCCACTCTACATCTTGTTTAGATATATATTTTTTGTTACTGAAGAAGAGAAATATATATAATGGGTTTATATTCTCCAGTTTCTTCTCTCATTTATATCTGTGCCATTCTACCTCAATAAGTCAAACCAAGGAGTAAATAATAAAGATATTTGAAGTAAAAGACTGTGAAATATGGCACATATCCCTCAGATGCATGGTGGCCTCAGTACAATCAGCTGCCTCCAAAGGTATGGCACCACCTGCAGTGAGTAACAAAAGGAAGAGGGAGTATGAAATAGGACAGAAACATTGCATTTCTATCTAATTTAGAGGGCTTTTGCAGCTCAGATAAGGTGGCAGTGGCTGAAGAAGTTACTGCCTGTAAGCTCTTCTTCTGTGGGCTAAGCTATGCCACACTAACTTGCCCTGAGGGGCATGGTCATCTACCAGAGCTCAGCTGGTGTGACAACATACTGAGCCACAGTGACTTGTTCATGCATTGGAGCTTCAAGTCAATCCTTTCTGCAGATGCCAAGATGGAATGTTCTCCATTACCTTTCAGCACTTACCCATTCTTAAGTCAATTCATAATGTACACAAAACTTATGTTTGAAAGTCAGACTGCAGAAACTGCACTCTGCTAACTTGAAACTGTCCACTGAGAAGCATGTTTAGACTACTGCCTTTTCACAAGGCAGCAGTTATGCAGAGCAAAAGTCGAAAAAGGAGAGAGGGAGAAGCAAGACACTTGTATTTAACCTGTGTTAAACACATTGTTAAATGGAAATGAAAAATATGCTCATTCTGGCAGAGACAGGCCTTCCATACAGAGAGCTTTAATGATCCTAAAAAGACCCATCAGTGCTGTAGGGGTTAGCTCCAAGTGATAGCTTCTAAACTCTGCTGTGAGGATTAACATGTCAGCACTTCACTTCGCAGGGAGTAAAAGATGAAACATCTGCTAGTGCTGTCCTAATAGGATTGTGCTGCCACTCATAAGCTTTAAGGAAGCAGCCTCTAGAAGGCAATGGGCAGTGTTCACTTAGGTACTTAGGTACTATAGATATATCCAGAAGAGAAGGTAGATGAGAATACTGGCTACAAGGACCTATCTTAACACAGTACATCTGTCCCTCCCAGCCAGCTCCAATAAACAGTCATATTCTCTCTCCTAAATAGTGGTGTGTCCAAAGTTTGATTTCATCAGTTATCCCTGGGGAAGTGAGGAGTCCTCCCTTTTATTTAGTCTTACTTCCTGCAATTGAAAAAAAAAAATCTTACAGCTTCTTTTAGAATAACCTTAACTTTAGAGTACCTCCATGTGTCTCATTTGCTATACTGCTGCCTCACCTCCCCATCCCAACAGGAATGTGTTTTGAAGTCAGACAAGTTACCATGTTGCTTGTGGTATTTCATAAGCCTTTGTACATATTTAGAGTTTGAAAGACTTTAGAAAGCATTGTGTACTCAGAGAAATAGTCCCAAGCAACACAAACTGGCCCCCTTTGCTCTTGGGAGATTTATAATGTTATGCATCAGCTCAATTTTCAAATTATCACAGAGTTTGTAAATCCAAGTTACACCCCAATAATCAGTGATGCATCTGTTGCAAAAGAGATCTTAAAAGCTCAGGTACAATTACAAGTGGAAGTAGATAATGAAACTACATAAACCTCACAAACTGGGAAAAAGTTCTAAGTGAAAAAATTCATCACCACAAAATGAGATGAATGGTTAACATTGAACTCCAAGGCCAGGTCCAAAGTTTAGACTTGGACTGCAACAGACTTCAGCTCTGTGGAGTTTTTGTTCTTTTTTCATAGTGGATTCTTTCATAAATTTCAAAGATATGTTCCAATTTTAGACGTATGTGAGGCTATCCAGGCCCTGAACTTTGGTCCAAATCCAAGCCTCATAGAACGTGGACAGCAGGTGGAATATTCAAGAACACATACGCATGAATAGCTGGTTTTTTTCTGCCCAAATTCAGTTTTTCCTTTCTCTTTTGAATCATATTCCCATTGTCCTGCCAAATTCAACAATAAATCAAATAGTAGCCTTGCCCTTAAGCCTGTTTTCACTTGTTGGGATTTTTTTAAATGTAATTTTTTTGTTTACATTAAGAATATACAAGCGATAGTTCAATGCTTTTTGTCTGTGCAAGAGAGTTCTCTCCCCAGCTTTACATCACATCTATATAAACACCCCCATACTGCTGTGTACACAGTAAGTGATTCATTTCCCAGCCTTGCAATGCAAATCATCCAAAGGTCATGCATTGGTTCAGTCCTGGGAGAAGACCTCTGGAGGCTGCAGTACATGGCAGAACAAATTACTGCAAATTTCTGAAGACAGATCCAGCACTGTAGTATTGGATTTCACCCTCCCTTCAATAAAGCCAAGGGACCAGTTTAAAAAACATGGAAGTTTCAATATCCACAGACCAGAGCAAGCACTTCGGGGTTGTTGCATTTCTTGAAGATGACCCCTAAGGAAAGACTGGGAGAACAGACAGAACTAAGGACCTCGCAGAGTCAAACCCACTCTATCAATAACTCATCTCATGGGAGGAAAAGGAGGCTGAACAGCAGCCTTACATTATGGGAAGTCAACAGCAGTTTTGTTCCAAATGAGACACATCTGAACATGGTATATATCCTTTCCAGAAATACCACTCAGGATTCTCACAGTGATAATTGTTTCAGAGCTAACAGGAGAGCACTCAAAATTTTCACAATTCTACTCGTATTTCAAATGATGACTTTCACTAAAGAAGTAACAAATATTTCAATTATTAAAATATTTAGGAAAAAATATTAAGCTCTCCTCATAAAATAGGCTTTGGATTTGTGATCCTTCTCCTTTTGATCCCAAGGAATTCCTCAGAATTCAAGGATTCTTTTGCTGATTCTGAAAAGCATAAAGCTCTGCTCTCTGGAAATAAAGCTGAGAACTTTAGTGCTAGGGGACAGTGACAAGTCTTTGAGTCTGTTGTCTGACTGTAAAGGTGGACCAAGAAAAGGAAAGAAGTAGGACCTTCCACTGCAACCTGGAAGATCAGGATTAATGTTTGCTGACACAAAATTAGCTTTGTCTCAATTTCCATTCATGAGCAGAGGATAACAGTAATAATTCCTTTTTCAGAGGTGTGGAAGAATGAAAGGCAGTGTCATTCCTCGATCCTAGAGTAGCATACAAAGCCATGCAGGTATTCTAAGTTGATTCCACCAGTGAATAGAAATAGTTGGCAATTTATTAACAAATGACAAAAAAATCCTCAAAATTGTAATCACAAAAAAATGACACTGGATGGAGCACCACATCCATGAAATCTGGGTTTCCTGCCACTTATCTCCTTGCTAACCTCCTGAAAACCTCCCTAGATTCCCATGCCTCATTCACCTGTGAGACAGGGGCAAAGCAATTTGATTCCTTAAATTACTCTTGGAGACCTGTTGATGAAAGATAATGTTTGCCTTAAAGTATCAAGGTGACAAAGTTCAGGAAAACCTGTAACAAAATTAAAATAAATGTTCTTAGCCAAAATTGCACAATAACTTTGGAATCAATATCCGTGGTGCTTTTATGTTTTACCTACTGGTTATGCTCCTTACAGGGGTTTGGAGAAGAGCAGGATTTTCTGCCCACATGGAAAATGAAAGAGCCTGCTTTCTATGTTTTAAGCCAAAAGCTAACACACATTTTCCAACTCTCAGTATCCTTCTCTCTCCAGAAGCAGCCCCAGTGGCAGGGGCATGGGATGTCTTACCTCCCTTCCGTATTGAGTCCTCCAGCACTGACATGGCAATGGAGTCAGTCGTAGCAAGGTCCTTTGGGTCACCTGAGGTACAAACCCAGCGGAATGGCCCAAATCCCAGGGAAAAAATGTCCCTGGGAATAGAACATGTTTCATTAAGAGATAGTTGAAATTCTTTCCTTATTTATCCTGGCTGCTAGCAGTGCTTTTCTTTCATTAGCTGGAGACGGAAGAATTTGAAACATTTTCAATGAACTAATCCAAACAGAAGCATCAAGGACCATTAACTGAGAAATTAAACAGTGGTGTTTCATGCAGCCATAAACCACTTTATAAAAATACAGTCAGGCCAGAATTTTGATAGTCATGTTGGGCAGTTCAATCAAATAAGTGCATCACCAGATGACTTGCAGTTTTAATTCTGCTTCATCAAATATACTCTGCCTGCTGCCTGGTCTTTGTGCCCTTAACCCAGGCTAACCCTGAGTGCATCTGCACTATCAGACAAGTGTAGGTTCTGAACCAGTGCCTGAGTCCAGACTCATTTGCTGCCCACATTGTTTACATACAATAGCGAGACACGCTTCAGTTGAGGTCCGGGAGAAAAGATCTAGTCTGGTTGGTGCCTTACTCTATGTTCAAGCTCTTCACGTGGCACAGGCAAGTTAAAGCATGAGCCAGAGGAAAAATGAGTTATAAATCCAGTCCCTCAACAGACCTGGGCTCAGCTGTTTCCGCAAGCAGCATGTACAGCTTGGGAAAGAGGCTGGAGACATGGGCAGAAGAGTGTCATCTTTCAGACATGCTTTTAGATTCAGTGTAGACATAGGCTTTGATGAGTTGGAATTGGGTTCTACCATTCTGAAGAGACAAACTCTCCATTTTTAGCACCTACAAGTGAGATTGCCCATAGTTACAGTTTGAAGCTGTGACTTGGCTCTTCTTTCGAGTAGAACTGCCTAAAAGAAAATTTATACAAAGACAAAATGCAGCTAATTTATGTGAAGGACTGAAGAGTTTTGATCTGGCAATGTTTCAGCCCAGACTAACTCTGGCATAACACCTGCAAGATCAGTTTTCCAACTCTATTGCCTCCTTTTGATCCTTCATAGTGCACTGCAAATTCACACTAATCTCTGTCGTACTCCCCCACTAAACAGAGGGAGTCACAAGGCACTTAAGAGCATATTCCAAATTCTGCCCAACATACCCCATGATGTGCTGAACATAGGAAGGATATCGAAATTCTGTTTTATTTGCTCCTTTTTTCTCAACATCAGCACCTATAAGAGAATTTTAATAGTCAATGATTCAGTGAAAAAACCCCTATATAATGTTAAACCCTACTGCACCTATGTTGCCATGAAGTCTTTATCTCATTCAGGGAGGGTCAGGGGTCTCAGAGAACAAGACAGAAAGAGGCTAAAGAGTTAAAATAACAGTGGCCAACCCCATCGTACCAACATAGGCAGCTGGGAAGATGCATACAGGATTGTCTTTGTTTCCACCTACAGGTACAGGATCTACTCACCAGCCCTTTGAGCTTCCAAGAGAAAAGCATTGCCATAATCCCAAAAAAACATGCCCTTATCAGCAAGTTTGTTAATAGCGGCCACATGCCTCCTCAGACTGAAATAAAGAAGGAAACAGTTATTCTTGAGATGGATGAAATATCTGAGAGGATAATATAGTGAACTCACTAACAGTACGGGAGTAGGGGGAGACAGATGAAAATGAAAGAACCTAGATAAATTTAGACATAAACCCGTAAGCCAACGATTGAGATGCTCTCAGTCTCTGTAGCACCTGTTATCCCCAAATCCTGAAGTAGTTTACACTCATGAAGAGAACTTTATTCATTAGCAATGAGGGGTCACATCTTTCAGCAAAGCAATGCAGCCAGATCTGGGGATGGATGGTAATACCAAAAAACAGTCTACACAAAACTGCGCAACAGCTTCAGAAGTTCACAGAGCAGAGACAGAAAAGCTGAAAATGGCTAAACATCATTGTTCTGGCCTCACTCTTGGCCAAAACAGCCCATATGGCCTTTCTTTCCCATAGTGGGCCTTCTACAGGGCTGGTCCCTGTGATAACATTTCCACCTAATATTTTATCTCGTTCTAATATCAATGCATAGTTGCATACAGACTTGTATACACATAGGTGTAACTTCTTGGAGTTCTGGAGGTAGATCAATGACTATCAAATGAGAATGGATTTTTTAAGCCACATCTAGCTTGTTAGAAGTTAGTTCCTCACAGAAATTTACCTTTCTGTTAGCTTTGTCTTAGATGAGTATGACACAGAATTGAGGAAACTGGCAAGGTCGTTGCTGGTCCCTCATCCAAAGTCATATAGATGTTATGCCCATATTCTACCTTCTGCTAGTAAAAGGTGTCCACCAGGATTATCCAAGGTGAACAAAACCCATGTAGAAGCACTCTCCTTGAAAGGACCAGTTGAGAACTATAGTACAGCTTTATTTACATATAAATTATGCCAAATTGTTCTCTTTGTCATGTCCAATTTCACTTGCAAACTTGTAAATCAGGAGTAGGCTTCTTGAAATCAAGATGCTAAACAGAACTAAACTTAAAGGTTAAAAAAATATGTTACCAAAACATTTACCTCTCTTGTACCAGGGTCCGGAACTTCCCTGGATCGGTGGAAAGGAGCTGCTTTGCTTCCTCAAAGCCAAGCTGTACTGGATAGTACCCACCATTAAATGGGTTGTGGCATGAAGTTTGGTCAGAGCCCAGGTCAACCAGCAGCTCTCCTGTCTTGTCCAGCTCATAGACCAGCCTCTCCCTGGGGAAGACAGTAAACAGAATGGTTGAACATAAGCTGTCATTTCACAGTCTGGATCAAGAGCACCATGATTTCTACCCATTATTTTATGATTTTTATTTAATCAATACCTCAGTACTTCTATTCTTCACTTACAGCAGCCTTCCAGTACCCAAAGAGGCTTACAAGAAGGCTGGAGAGGGACTTTTCATGAGGACATGTAGTGATAGGAAAAGGAGGAATGGCCTTAAGCTGAGAGATGGGCAGTTTAGATTAGATATGAACAAGAAATTCTTTATTATAAGGGTGGTGAGAACTGGAACAAGTTGCCCAAATAGGCTGTGGGCTTCATATTTCTGGAGGTGTTCAAGACCAGGCTGGTTGGGACCCAGGTAAACCCAGTCTCATGGTAGGTTCCCTGCTTGTGGCAGAGGGGTTGGAACTAGAGGATTTTTAAGGTCCCTTCCAACATGAACATGTCTATGATTCACTGAAGTCAAAGACATTTCCTTGCAATCTTGCAATTAGCGAAAGATTACAAGGAAATAGATAAAATCTTTTTTCATCCTATGCAGAATCTAAGAATTTCTTTCCCTAAGCCATTTATTGTTCCATAAAGAAAGGAGGAACATGAGAAGCAACTGGGAACTGGAACATGAGGATGAAGATCTCTCTTTTGACAATAGTTTTTCATTAACATCCAGAGTAATGTACTCAGCACTAGATTTAATATCTCTTCCAAGACTGGGAATTAATTCCAGACGGACTAACAAGCCAGAGCATTAATGTATCCATTAGCCATACATGCTACTTACCATAGGTCTACAACATTCCCATGGTAACCCAAACTAAGGGCAATCTTATTCTTTCTTGCTTCTCTAGAAAAGAATAAAAAGATAAGTTGAAGAAAATGCACCTCATTTCATCTTGCAAAGTATAAGTCCCCCACAGAACCAAACCCAGCAAAAAAGTCTGCATGTAGTTTTCAACACAAATCTAGAAAACAGATCTTTCAGCCTTTTCATAATTGTTAATCACAGATTCCATGAAATTTGAGTGATGCTTCAAGTGTAACATCAGTTGTAATTGCTCTGTGCATATTCATGAAACTGAATGAGGACACATTTAACATATCCAAATTTTATGAATTATTAGTAGTTACTAACAATGATTGCTGCAGCTTGGGAAACTGGATTCACATTCCAAAGCAGACCTGGAATAAGAAGAGTGTCCCTCAACCCCTCTGACACGTACACCGAAATGGTACAAGGCAGAAAAGGTGTGAAGTGAGGGTTAAGAAGCAGAGATAAACTCACTGAATGATGTTGCAAGTCATACCTAAGGCGAGCAATGCAATGGTCCAGGTTGTTAGAGATTTCCATCAGCCATCCCTGCTTGTGACGTTTCAGAAGTGCTGCTTCATCAACCTAGGAGTAATAGCAGAGATCTGAAAACTCCTGTTCACCCTATGTAGTCACTTTTACCTTTAGTTTTTTCAATTACCCTCCAAGAAATCATAGCAAAAAGGTAAAGGTAATAGCCCTGCTATTACCTTGAGATATATCTATATATAATCAACATATAATATATATAATTATTGTTCAAGTATTTATTTTTTACCTCTGATGTTTTTTACACTTTCTGTTCTCTTTTACTCCAGGCTCAAAGCAAGAAATAGACTTGATATATCACTACCCAAAATATTCTACAAACCAACATTTATCATTAAAATTGTACAAGAGGTAATATTTTTCTGCGAACTTTTTCTTATTGTTTTTCTTCACAATTATGTTAAAAACCCAAAATAATTTCAATTTATTTTTAAAATTTGGCTATTTTCTGTAAAAATTGTATTTTTAATTGATTAGGAAAATATTTTCTTTGATCAGCTCAGAGAGATGTTTCTGCCAGGCTACCCAATATAAAGCCATGGTTTGCTGAATAAAATTAACCCTCGCTTTTGTTCTTGGACTGCTGGTTGAAAATCTCAACCAAATACAGAAAAGAAGATGGCACTTGCTTGTCCCAGCTGGCTAATGCCACCAAAAAATAGCACAGATCAAATCAAAACTGTCTTTAATTCCCTCGTTTGAAATTGGAAGCCCCAGACAAGCTCAGTTCCAAAGCTTTACTCTCTTCTGGGCTCAGCTTCTGTGTGTGCCAGTGTGTATGTGCTTAAGAGACAGCTGCAAAAAAATATAAAGGGATGGACAAACTGTGGAGGCTTTGAACCATTAATATGGAATCTGTGCCTGTGTATGAACTTGCACATCCATTAATACTTTTATAATGAGCTATCAGTGGCATAAAGCAAGAGGCAAAATTAGTTTAAGCCAATATTCTGTGGTAGTAACAGATTTAAAACACCCACAGTGGTGCATGTACATGAGAACACATAACCTAACTTCTATTTCATTAAAGATTTTTTACTTCTTTATATTCCATCCCCATAATTTTCATTCTTTCTCATTAAGAAAGTATTTACATGTAAATTAATTAGGTTCTGTATTCAGGAGTTGCTTGAACACCAGGAAACCTTTTCTTTCCCAATTATTCTTAGCATGAGAAACCTTCCATAATTTTCCACATCAGTAATAAAGACTATCCTTCCAAAACCCTGGATTATGATAATAACAGTGTCACTGCCAATGGAATTATTCAATAAAGTCAGGTGCCGTGGGGGACAACTTCTTTTGAGTTATTTAAATCAGCACAGGAGGGAAGGTATTAAGTGGTCTGTATGAATTACAGGAATCGGGTTCATTTAAATCCCAACATAACACATATCGGATCTATTTAAATGTTACCACATCCTACATATTTTACTCTAGCCCTCTCTGACATTCTCAGTCCTTCACAGACTTGCCAGCATACTCAAGAAAACTAGCGTCCTTTGAAATGCACTTTCAAAAATACACTCATTTTTCATCAGCATCTCAGTAGTTTTAAGAAATTCCATAAAGATGATGGCCAAATGTTGCCTCCAGTGTAACCCCAGAGAGCTCAGTGCAGCTCAGAAGAGACAGTCTGGCCCTTCACGCAATTATTTCATAAAATTACAATCTGCTTCCTGTCAAACAGAAAAGGTAAAAGACTTGCACCATTAATCCCTTCAGTCAGAGCTTCGGAAGCCCTGGCTGACAAAGGGACTCTCTTGCACAATTCAGTGCCATTTGCATAAATAGTTTCTTAAACAAATAATATGTACATATATATAGTTATCCACATGTGCTCCTGAGACTCATTTCCACAAGGATCATCTCACAGGAGATAAAAACCAGGCAATATTCAGTCTCCTGATCAAAATCATCTGCAGCCGTAGAGATGAAAAGGACAAAGGACTGCCGTGAACAGCATTCACTGGAATCTTTCCTTTGTATTCCAGCATTTGAAAGATTGTGATGACAGAGAAGTCTGAATAAAGATAATTTATTCATTAATAATTTATTCAATAGTAAATTGAATAAATTTATTTCATCTGCAGAGGGTACCTGAGGAGACCTCAAATACATGCAAAACTCACATGCTCACAAAACCACTTTTGCACCATTGTTGTAAGGCAGGTGAAGCCCCAGCCTTCCATGAACAAGACTTGAGCCGGGCAGAGCAGTCAGGTTTACTGCACACCCTGTGGGCAGTCTGACCTATTATGCTTTGAAGTTTAATCTTAGCTACTCCAGGTCAGATTGCAATATTATAATTTTTTTATCCTTTCTATTGCAATGTGACATGGTGACAACAGAGGGTTCCCCAATAACTGTCTCTAAATGACTTTAGCTGAGAAGGTTAAACTCCCACCCCATTCAGCTCTGACTGGAATTTAGTTATCAAAAATCCCCCTTCCTCTGTAGCAGTAGCAACATCCCATCACCTGCAGATACCCAGGGGAGCGCAGTGCAATTTGGTCAGTCCTGTATCTGCTCTACCAAGAGCTGAATTCTAAGACAGTCATGACAAAAGAAATGCATGGAAATGTTTATTTTATGTTTCTCAATAATCAGTATTACTAAAGATAGGCATTATCATTTTCACAGAATTGCAGAGCAATGATCTTTTTTAAAAGTTGTCGCAGTGTTTCTGTATTCAGTCCTTCCATATGGTTGTTAGAATAGAACCCTATGATAAGATATCTGTGGATCCAGTGGATCCTGTTATCCACTATTGTGATTGCTTGGGCATTACCAGTGTTTAAATCACAAATCATTGTTAGATTCTCTTTGTTTACGGGAGGAAATAACTGGTCTGGTTTAACATATTTAGAATCAGGATGAGAGACTCTATTCAGAGAATATATACAGTGGGAGAGCTTCAGAAACAAGGAAAATGGTACTACAGAACTCCTCCATCAGCATTTTCTCTAAGCAGAACTTACCTTCTTTGTCTACAAACTGCGATTCTCATAAGTGCTTGTGATCAGCCTCAGAAGCCCACTTAAAAAAATTCCACTGACTTCAAGGAATCACAACACTAAGCAACTACATTAGGCCCAATCTTAATGAGTGAACCACACCAACATTTTTAAAGGGTACTTTCTATTGCCCCTAAGGGTGCCAGAGGCTTTAAAGATTAATCATAGTTAAATATTATAATTAACACCTTCTTAACGTGACAGTTCTTGGCATGAGAGAATGCTGTTCTCATGGGAGTTGCCTGTAGAAGTTTCACCTTTTCACACATGAAGTGAGGTAGTTGAAGCACTGGGAGCTCATCTAACATCATTCTGCATCATTTGTGAAGCAATAATAAGTAGTTAATTACATATCTTTGCATTCTGATCCAGTGAATAAACAGCACTGAAAAATGCTCAGCAATGAAAAGGACAGACAGATCTTAGAAAGGAGTATCTTTCTTTTTGTCAGGATTGCTTGAAGAACTTGGGGAAGAATGTGGGTTCTGATTCAGCACATGAAGGAGAGAAGGCAAAACAAAACCAATATTACTCTCACCTCTGCAATGATGCCCACACACCCAGCAATGACTGCAGCCTTGGCTTGAGCCCCACTCATCCCTCCGAGACCAGAAGTCACAAACACCTTCCCAGACAGGTCTTCTGCCTTCAAGTAGCGACGGCCGGCATTGAGCACTGTGAGCTGCACACAGCAAATAGGGCAATCACCAGGAGATATTTTCCCTAGAATCCCTAAAATTTAAAAATCTTCTGTCCCTTTTGCAAAGAGAAAAACTCTGTGGTACTGGCGCCATGGAACAGTTTTAATCTTTTAAGAAACATACTACAAAGCGATGTTCTAAAACCATCTGTCCTGATTATTTTATTTCATGGTGAGAGAAATAAACATAACCAGTGCTTCCCAATATGCTGCTCTTGAGATACAGAGACTTGTTGAGGATGGCTGCAGAAAACAGGCAAGAAAAGGTTTTTATAGAACACATTTAGTCAATTTGCGCTTCACGTATTGTAGCTAAATATGAGCTCAGATTGAGACCTTGACTGCAAATCCCTTCAGGTCTGTGTTCTGGATAAGATGCATCTAAATGGAAAACCACTAATGGTTTAAGGAGCAGGCAATGAGAACTTCTTTAGTAGCCAGAACATGCTCTCACAGCAACCCAATTCACTCCAGTCACCAGACACTGTGGGAGAAAGCCCTTCTCCAAAAAGTACTGACACACAGACCTTTCCCAGTTTCTTACCACAGTCCCATGTACTATTCCCTGAGGCCCAATGTAGCAGTAGCTCCCTGCAGTCATCTGACCGTACCTAGAGACAGCAATGAGCACAGTGAGACCACACCTCACTCAGGCTGGAAGGAGTTCTCTACTTGTGTTTTCGGTATAACAAAAAAACCTCCATGTTTTGATTTGTTGTTCAGTGTCTGCTATTATCAAATTCACATCTTAATGGAGTTTTATCATTAGCAATGCACCAACACATTTCCAGAAGAGTGCTTAGTTCATTAAATTGAGTTCAAAATTGCACTGATCAAAAACTGAGGGTAAATTTGCCTTGGAATTTAGCATAGTGAGTAGGACACAAGGACACTCCTTTTCACCTTGTTGGCACCTTTATGCCATTGGTTTTCAGACACATAGTTGTGTTTTAATTTGTTAGCCCAAAATGTTTGTTCACATTTCTATTAAATTCCCAGAGAAGGGAGACAGGTGTTTAATTTATTCTCTCCATGGTACCCAAAAGAATAATAATCTTGTGCTCATCAACTAGGTCGACAATAGTTTGTAAAAATGTTTAAAAGTATGTAAAAATAATTTAAAAAATAGATAATTTACTACTTCAAAATTTCTCTTAGCCTGAAAGAATGTTTCATAACTTACATTTTCCATAAATTGCAAAACAGCCTCTGCAAAATGGAACTAGCCAGTACTATAAGTGGTTTATGATTAAGGCTTCAGGCTGCTGTTCAGCCAAGCCTCTCACATAAACCTAATATTAATTACTGGCAGACCTCAATTACATCCTTATATATGTGGCTGAACATAACTCAAACTCCAAAGTAATTCCACTTAAGTGTGCATTAATGCTTTGCAGCATCAGGAATTTATGCAGCACAGTTGAAATCCATCTGCATTAGAAATTTTAACCAGCCGCTGCTTGATGTCTGAATTAAATTTTAGTCAAGTATTTGATATATTTTAATAGTGAGCTATCTTCTTACATTGTTACTCCCAAAGCAAACATCTTCTCATATTCATCTCTGGAGGAATAGTTGGGAATAACCTAAGAAAACAATCAAAATAGAATCCATATAAGCAAATTGGAGATTTAAGCAGGTATTTTTAACAGCCCACGTTTCTCTAACACAGATAGAGAAAGTAAAAAACAGGAGAAGTGATTCAGGTGTTTTATTTCATGCATTCTAGTATAAAAAAAAAAAAAAAAAAAAAAAGACATGCCCAGTCTTTCTAGCACTGTGATTTCCATGCAAAAACTAGCCTGCAGGGAGATAGATATTGAATGGCTCAAAAGACTGGCAGAAACCAGTATTTTCACTTGTCCAGCTTCCCTTCCAAGCAAAGCAGTCCAGATATCTGAGCCACTGATTAATAATCATCTTTTTGCTTACTGAGAGCTTTTAAATCTTTCAAACTGAGCCTAGACGAACTGTTTTGGTCAAGAACACGTAGGGCTCAGGTTCAGTAGGAACAGAAGTTGTCTAATAAGGAGAGGATTGTTTCCTCCATCACTGCAGATCAGCACATGTGAGATGAGTGCAACTGTACTGGAATAAAGGCTGCAGAATTTGGACCCCAAATTCTCCTGCCTATTGTTGTAAATGTGGATAATATAAATCATATTTTAATTCAGCCAACACTTGAAAATTAAACAGAAGAGGAGGTGAAAGAAAACAAGATGCTAATACCTACCATGCCATTAGTAATGATTAAACGAGGAGCACGGGGATGGCTGGGGAAGAGTCCCAGAGGATGCCCACTGTACATCACTAGTGTTTGCTCTTCTGTCATCTCTGACAAGTAGTGCATTACCAACCAGAACTGAAAGAAAAAGCAAGGAAAAGAAGGAGTCTGCTTCTATCTCACATTTATGGGGTAAACTTTGAGAATGAAGGTAGCTTTAGAGATAATGAGGTGTACTCACATACGGAATAACAGCCAGAGCTCTCAACACATTCTTTCATTTAATAAAGTCCTTTAAGGGATATCACCAGCAGGAAACAAATCATCGACTAGCAAAAATCTGAATAAGTTCCAGAATAATTTCTCCAGTAAAAACCTCAGAAATCCTTCACTTTTAAAGCCATTCTAATTTTATCTTGAGGTTAAACATTTGGATCTGGCACTTCCCTGGCAATCTTTCTAAAGACACACTATAAAATTTTTCCTATAAAATTGATTAAATACTCATGCTTATTGTTCATCCTAATCTGATTTTCAGTGTCTAATGCTTGTTGTCTGTTCAATAAATGGTTATTAAAATGTGCACTTAAAATTTTTTTTTAATTTTCTTCTCAAAAAACCCCTCAGCTTTCATTTTGGATGCTGAAGAAACAGTTTGATACACCCAGGAACCTACAAATAAATACATCTCAACTCTGCCTGCATAATTCAAAAGTTACTCTTGATGAATGACAAAACTACACTTTGATCACCTTAGCTGACTATAAATTTAACTCTCATCCATCATTACCTGTGACAAAGCCCATTGCATTCCACAGGACTTTTAGTATGTGACAGCTAGGCCTGAGAGAAGCTTTCCCATGCAATATTGGAATTCAACAATTACTTGAAAACTGGAGTTTCCATAGGGACACAGAAACAAGATATCAGTGACAAATAAACAACCACAGTTGTCACAGGCACTTAAGCTCTGTAGCTGTGGCTTCAATCTGAATTAAAAATGGTACAGATTTGGGGCCAGTCCCTTCTAATCTAGTCAATTCCCCAAACTGCAAGGTAAAGGGAACAGGAGAAAGTTAGCAGAGTTACTGTCTTGCTTTTTACATCTTGGTTTTGTTTCATGAAAAATGCTGAACAATCAAATTCTGCTTGTAGGACAGAACAGGTAACTGGTTGGACTCTCAACTCTTCAGCAATCTGGGAAAAACATTCTAATAAAAACTGGAAGGTGTGAGACAAATACATCTTCTTCCTTTGAAAGCCATAACTAGTAACAAGGAAGCAAAAGCCTGAAAGCTTTTCTCAGCTAAAAGAGCAGATCTTTGTCTGCAGGCCTGTAAAGTTAGCTCTGGACATAATTCTCTCATTTGAAATTATCCAGAAGAAAAGCACAAATCTGCATGGATGATATAAACCAAATTGAACCATTTTCCTAGGAATTTTGCAATGACAGATTTTACTTTTTTTTTTAAACATGCTGTTTTCAAGCTACAAACAGAATAAAATGTTCTGTGGCAACTGAATCATTCATGTGATTGCTACTCTAGGCAGGGAAAACAAAAAATGTTTTGTTTGTTCTGCTGTGAAACAACTGCAGGTCATGGGTCTGGCTTGGATGAGAACAAGAGAAAAAAGAACATTTCTGACTTTGGCAGCACTTTTACCTCACCTTGCAGCTCAACATCTGCCTAAGGAATGTCAGGCCAATAAGGGCCACTATATAAACTGCTGGCACTGCTCACCTCAGAAATGCTGTAACACTCATGTAGTCAACAGGCAATAGTTAAATGGTGTTTACTAATTGATACACAGAATAAAGAAATTGTGTGGATTGCCATGGTACCTTTGTTTCAAAAAAAGTCAGAACAATTTTGCCTCAAAATCTGCCTAAGTCTTCCATTTACCAGATCGGGAAACTGAAGTGTGAGTTTTCTTTTAACCACAAATGAAAAACCCCCTAACTGGGAAGAAACCCTAGGTCAGTCAGTCCCATGCTATGGTGAGGAATTCATTCCTCTCCCCTAACTAGGAACTCCATTTACACATTAGTTTTGCTGGGATTCATTAATAAGCAAGAGGCCAGATTCAGACAGAGCCACAACAAGGTGCACATGTGATCCTTCAGGTCAAAAGCTTTTGCTTATGTAAGCTACAGAGCTACAGACCCAGAGCCTTTTTTTTCTTAACACAATGAATTTGGCCCTCAAAATCATAATTCTAAATATGCTGCTGATTCCAAATATCTCCTGCAAATGTTTCCTGCATGCATTTTGCAGATTAAAGTGAGTGTATTTATTGACCTTTTTGATATAGGAGAATAGAGATTATACAATGACAACTTAAAACATCCCAACTTTCATTTTAGAGAGACTTTTACCCACCTGCCACTATTCTTACAAGATCAGGGTTTGTAGTGAAGTGCACCATTAGCTGGCCAGCTAGCACAGATATTTACAGCTAATCTGATTTGCTAGGAAAAAGAAGACTGAAGATTGCACTTCCTTAAATCGAAGCCTTGTTTTTATTCCACTATTTGTGGAAAATGTTGCAAAAGTAACACACACAAGCATAAGATACACTTTTAGTTTCTTAGACTAACTGTGGAAAATACAGAGGCACACACATATGCATCAGAGAAAGACAAGACTGGTCTTTATATCATCGTACACAGTTTGGTACCTTCACGGTATCATGTTTAGTGTTTCTGTTGGGCTGTCCGTGCTCTCCTCACTAAATAAAGCTCTCTCCATCTCTGCAGTTCCCAACTGAGCATTCCTCTATCCAAACAGGATGTTTTGGAGTGTTTTGAGGCAACGACTGCCAAGAACTATCCTGAACTGCTTAAGCAGAATATGCGTGGGGGAGGGTGAAACTGGTTTTGTTAAGCAAGCTGCAAAACCATCACTGTCCTACCTGTGCCCAGTTGCTGAAGACCTGCCCATTTCCTCCATAAGTGACAAGCTCCTGAGGAAACTGAAAAAGACAATTTAACAATCATGTCAGCACTTTGCTGAAACCTCTCACTTTATCTCTGAGCTACTTTTGTAATCTCAGTAATAAATCTTTCCTAGAGCTTATTGCATCAAAATCCTCTAGGTTCTTGAAATCAGAAAGTAACATCATAAAAGTGACAAATTAAGAAAAGAAAGAAAGAGTATTACTTTTCAAACTCAGTTGTATCATGAGCTGAGCTCTACCTGTGTCTCAGGCAGTGACCAAGCCCCTGTATATGGTGCCTGTATATCTAAAATTTTCAGTATTTACGTGAGAGCACATACAGGAAGTATCTTGCAGATTTGCTGCTCCCTATGAATCCAGTTCCCTTTCACTGCCCCTTACCTGAGCCACTGAGGGATCCAGGTTATTCATGATCATCAGCATAATGGCAGCAGCTGATTTGGTCTTGCAAGGGTATTCTCCTATGGGGTATGCTCTGAAAGGGTAGTCATAGAAATTTAGAAGGAACACTCCAGCTCTCAACAAACACCAGAGAGATATCCCTACATGTCAGGGATATTCAAACTTGTTTAATTTGCAGGTTTTCATTCAGAAGGGAGAGGGGGGGAAAAGAAAAAAACAAAGTGCAGATTTGGAATTAAATATGTACCTTAACAGGCAAATCAGGTTTTAATTATTATTAGAACTAAGCAAAGCCAATAAATTTTAATCAGCTTATCATTTGCTGAATAGGTTAATCACAATTGATAAATATGGTGGTCAAGAACTCATGGCTTTTTAACTGGATTTTTTGGGGGGTTGATGGAACTAGCCTCTAATACAGAGGCCAAGGCCAAGCAGCTAAGTCCTGCAGTGCCAAGGGAAACAGCAGCAATGGAAATTGCCTTCAGGCTCGTCAATCCTTGTTATTTAAGACACTATCTAAGGTTTGAGTTTCAGGCTCAAAGAAACTCTCAAAACCTGAACTAGTTAGGAGAAATATGGGCCTTTTTACTAAGATACACTTCATCTAGAAAGTTGAGAAGTGAGGTATAAGAAATACAAAGATATTCCAAGTCAGGTTTCCTGGCATTAATGTGCTTCAGTCATCTCATTGTTATTCTCCACCATCTGTTTGTCATATCAAATTGCCCTAAAACTTCTACTCTGGGATTTATACTGTAGCTGTTCAGGGCAGGGACTGTTCCTGTGCTGTGTTTGCACAGGTTTTAGTACAATTGTGCTGAGGTCTCTAAGGTGTGATACCTAAAGGAAATATAACCACACATGAAGAGTTTTACTCCTTCCTTTTCCCTAAGCAAAGCCACCATTACAGATTCTGGAAATTCCTAGAGGTGGATTAGGATCATTTGCCATGGATTCTAAACGATCTTCCTTTTATTGAACCACGGATCTTCAGTGGCTGGGCCCTTGCTTTGTACAGGGAAAATATTTACACTGAAAAGGTTCAGCTAAGGAGGACCAACTACAAATAAAAATTGGACATCCGCTGTCCAGCTCATGAGCCAAGATCTGGAATGTATATTCTAGAGATTGAGCAAATGGGCTCTTCCCATGATCACATTCATTATATCCTAGCTTTTTACATCAGGATACTAAAACAAATGCCTTGTACTCATTGCCAAACCAAAGAGAAAGCCTTTGAGTTTTTCCCCAATGCTTTTTTTATTAGTGATTTCTGCTTTTCTAAACATGACGTGATAAAACAGGATTTCTGTGGAATGATACCAATTCATCAAAAGGAGATATTTACACATAGTATTGCTCAGAACATAAGAAACCGAACTTTGAGTTATCAGTTGAATGTGCTGGCATGGGAACATGGCTGTTAAATGCAGCTGTGCTCCCTGGACACACACAACAAAAATCAAATATTACCAGAGTGCAGAGAACAAAAGGCATTTTCTTATTCTCAGACTGCAATAACCTATTAGGAAATGCTCAGTGAAATGGTCACAAAGAAAAAGATATTTGAAGCTATCAAAGAATCCCTGCTGCCGTTATTGGAAACAAGCTGGTGGACAGCTGTCTTTCAGACAGTCTTCCAGTTGTCCTGCCCTTAGCTGAATTCTGCAGGATCTGATCCCCAGGCTAAAACTGACTGCATAGAAACATGGATGTGCGTGGAAATCAGACTTGCTTTGTTCAGGTCTCTGCACAGACATTAACCAGGCCCTGTTGATGCAAAAAGTAATCAAAAAGTCTAAAAAAAGCAGCTATCCCCTGGCAGCCCTCACTAAAACTGTTCTGCTTCAAAAACATTAGCCCCAGCAGACCTAGAATGAAGTGATAGTCCAAGACCAACAGGCACAGCATATTACAAATCAGGGTCACATACAGGTTCCAGCGGGAAAAAAAAAAAAAAAAACAAACAAAAACGTACTGTCTTTCTTTTAAGCCCAGAAAGCCTTCTCTACTCTGAGAGCACAGATAATCCAACCAAACACTCACAGTAGGTCTCCATTCACTCAGCTAGATTTGCCTCCTACTTCAGTTGAGGCTTGACTTGCAGCAGCTCAGGACAATTGCAGGTTTTCTATCAAGGTTGTAGTTAGAGGTCTCTGCCTCTAGAAACTAAGAACTTGCCATGGGGTAGAGTCTTTGAGGTCCCTGTGTGTGGTAGATCTGGCATCACCAAGGACACAACCTCTCTCAGTCCTTTCCCTGTGTTGAGTGGAGCTGAGCTTTCCAGCAGTGAGGCTGCCCTGGCCCTGTCACAGCCTATCCAGAAGGAGGCACACTGGTTCCCTACCAGTCCCATGGAGCATCTCAAAACATCTAGCAGCCTTCCCTTGGAAATTAAAACACTGCAAAACACAGAACAGCTGAATTATCAGATGATGAGTTTGATTATTATGTTATGACATAAATTCTACAAGAGGTAAATTAGGACACAGCAATGCCACTATTTAAAGGTCAGTTCCATAGGTGAAAGCTGGTAAACCATGGCAGCCAAATACAACGTGAACCATCCAGGCCTTACCTCATCTCAATATCTGGGAAGAATCTGTACATATAGATATGGCCATAGAGCCTGAGTTCTTCAGCAAATTCTGGTGCCAGCTTCTTTTGCACTTCAGGTGGGAAATAACGCAAGGCATTGCGCAAAGCCAGCTGCCAAAGGAAAGAGAAAAAGAGAGAAAAACCAAGGTAAAAGAGAAAGGGAGGTAAGTGGGTGGCTGTGAACTTTAATCAGACTCAACTAGAAGCCAGACTAAGCTATTACAAGGACAGTGCAATTCAAAAGGCCAAGCTCACATCAGTGGAGCTGCATTCCCAATTTCCCAGTGAAGTGTTTCTACCTGCATCTTTCCTTGTAGATTCTGTTGCTGTAAACATGTAACCATCCTCTTCCCACCTCTCTCCCCAAAACTGCATGGAGACACTATGGAGATTTGGGAAGTGCTCAATCCTATCCGTATCAGACACAAATGAATTCCTTCTCATAGTGCTAGAGGGCACTAAACTACCAAGGAAATAATTGTTCAGAAATTCTTAAAAGTGAGACTCTAAACTCCTTAGAGACACTGAAGACCCTACTGTACTTTCCATTCAAAAGGGATCTTAGGCCAAATTTCTGTGACATGCTCCCAGATGAAGATGTTCTTGGGCTAAGTTTTATTAAGGATTCACTCCATTTAGCATCCTAATGTATTGCAGAGGGTGGTGGTTTACATTATTTTATTGATGCTACATATATCACTTCCAAATTAGCTAGAGTGATTACTAGGCACTCAATTAAATTCTGCAGATGATACTACGTGGCTTATACTCATTATTGCCTCCAAAGACATTAGCCTTGGTTTGCAAAGTACAGTATGTCCTTTTGGATGAAAGAAACCATAAATAAATCACTATCTTTAGCAACAGTCTGTTAAGTCATGTCTCTGTATTATGTGTTTCATTTGATTAAAACCATAACGAGAACAAAGATTTTATAATCTTTAAATAACCAGTTTCACGCAAAGATCTTGTAAGTTCCCTGACAAATGCCAACACCATCCAAATGACTTTCAGTTGAAAAGATTCACAAATCACATGGAATTTCACATCTTCATTAGGCTGATTTTCCAATGGCTGTGGAAAGGACAGAAAGGGATCAGGGTTGCTTCCAAATCTGCTAACAGCTCAGGTTTTGAAAGGGCTGAGTAGAGCACACATAACTCGTCTTTGTGACACCTGCAGTTTGCACTTAGTTATGGAAGCAAGGATCTTCTGGAGGCAGTGAAGAGGTGGACTATAGTACAGACATCTAGAACTACCCAGGCCAGGTATCATCACCATCCACCCCGGTAAGCAGTTCTGAAAAGCTCTGTAAAGCCCTCAGCTCAGTAATGAAACTCCTCATTCAGCCTGACTGTGCTCAGGCTCTTACATCTAAAGCTCTCCCTCCCCTTCATTTGAGCACACAGGGCTCACATACCTTAGAGCATCCTGAAAAAACAGTATCTCTAAATCTAAAATGCTTCATACTAAAAGAGGTTTTCATTGGGTCACTTGCTACTGAGCAGGCATTCACCTTCACAGATGAGCTGATTTACACCAGCTAAGGATCAGACCAGTAAAACCCTACAAATTAGATTTACAAATCCACACAGAGAATCATGGGGGAAAAAACCTATTTAGCAGATGAGAAAATGCAAATTTCATCTTCTAATGCCACCTTATTCTTCTCCAGTCAGATTTTTCAAGGGCATGTTATTAATAAGCGCAAAAATCTGGGCTGCATCCACACCATGACAAAATGCACAGGGATTTCCAAGGTCAGTCTCAGAGGTGAGCAGCCACTACAGGAGATTCGGGATCTAAAAAATTTCTGAAGTACAAATAAAATCATCTGCACCCATTGGTTTCCAAAAGGCAAACATTGGTATTTTGGCTCCCTTGAGAACTATAAGGATGTGTTTTTTGCTTTCAGTGTGGTAAAGATCACCCACAATCTTTGATCAATACATTATTTGTATTAAAATGAAACTGATGGACAAATATTTTTTTCACCCTAAAAATACAAGCAAGAAAAATTTGATATGATTTTCAAATAAATTCACTTGGACTGAGCCTCCATCCTATTAGTGTTACACATTAGCAGAAGCCTGAATTTTGATGATGCAAACATTAATGAAACATGAACTTGAATGTTACATGAAGGGTGGGAAGGGCACCTTGCACAGACAATAGACATCTTGTAAAAGACGACTAAGACTATGGCTTGTTTAGCTTAACTGAATGAAGGTGACATTTGATTGCTGTCTTACTGCAGGATAAATGTCAAAGCAGGAAAGAGCTTCAGGAAAGTGCTGGAAGAAGAATAAATGGCTTTGAATTACCTGTAAAAAATGTAGTCTTAGAGTTAGAGGAATTTAAGAGATTCTGTAACAGTCTCTTGACAAAAGAGCTGGGGCACTCAAAAAGATGAAGCCTGACTGCTTTATGAAAGGGCAATTGCCACGTGCATGGGGAAGAATTTTACATATTCATTATTGAGTCAAACTGAATAACCTGAGAAAGGCGCTCAAGGAGCAAATTCAAATAGGCTGATCGTTATGGTTTTCTGGAAAGAAAATACATTTCATTAAAGCACCATAAAAAACATTCTTGTACTGTTAAAGTAGGATTGATTTACCTATAACTGACATACTGCATTCTGAGTATTATCATGCATTTTATATTTAGGTGTTCTTCCTGTTCATAGCTTTCTCTGACAGAAGCTTAAGCTGCACGTGCTCAGTACCTCTAAGAGACAGGGTCCAGAGTTCATTGGTGTCTTAAAAATATTAATTGCAGATATATTCCTGAGCCTGATAAGCAGGTTAAAAAAAAAAAAAAAGGCACAACCTGCTCTGAATTTGCCCAGTTACTGATTTAATTCAGCTCAGTGCAATGTAAGCACCAGATGCAAAGTCTTCCTCTTAGATCTGCCAGCTGGAGCTAACATTTGGTTCTTGCATTTAAGCTTTAGTCACTATTAGGATGTCTTTTTTTTTTTTTTATTCCCTGGCATTTATATAGTAAAACATGATTTTGCTGCTATTTAATCAATATTTAGACCTCTCAATGTCAACAAAATATAGTCAAAACAACCCATGAAATCCTGCTCCCATCGATCAGCTGTAAATATCTTTGTTGGGGTGATTCTCTTGAGAAATCAAGTGAACCAGGCTTTTTGTTAATTGGTGTTTGTTGAAGAGCCAGTGCCTCTTCAGAAGGAATGTCATTCATTTCCATTTTCCAAGAAGATAATCAGAACTTGCAATTTAAGACTCTTTAGATACTCAAACATTATGGTTTGCAGTCTCCCTGCTTACTGATGGAAAGGGAAGCACAAGGAAAGGAAGTGATGAGCTTAACTCTGCAACAATTTCCTTTTTAGGCCCTTTTCCAGTGGAGATGGTGTTCCCCTCCCATCTCTTATTGTCTGCCTGATGACATCCAGGCCCAGAACCTTAGGTAGCACTATCCTCTAAACAGCAAGCAAGATTGTTTCACTTACTATTCTTCCTGGTAGGTCCCAGTTTCAATCAGCTCAGCCGGAAAATAAACATGGATATTTCTGACTGGCCATTGCTGTAAATGCCCTACATGTTGTGAAAGTTTAACCAAGTTCTTTATTGTCCTGATGTTCCAAAACAGGAGCTAGTATGCTGACCTTCCCAAATCCCATATGAACTTTTTAACCTGTCCTCGTTTCTGGATGTGTAAAGGAATCAGAGGTCAAACATCCTGCTTCTTCACCAGAAAGTTGAAGAACAGCTCCAGGTGCTGAGTGACCTTCCAGGCTCTGGCTTTCAGTTCATCCTATTAGGATGTTACCAAGCAGCAAAGCTGCTCCCTAAGGGATGGGGAGCCAAGAAGAGCCAACACAGCCAGCAGGGCAGGCACCTCCCCAGCCAGGGTCCAGCCTTGTACTACCTGAGGGAGGTGAGCAGGACAGCCCAGGAATGGCAGCCAGGTTCCACCAGGAGTCCAGGTCATCAGGCAAGAAGAGGGTGATGTGCAGCTCCAAGGCTGGAGTGCAAGCCAGGACCAGGTCTGGTGATGGTTACCAGAGAGAGATGTGGCCCAGAGATCACAAAAAGGTCCATGGTGGTGTCAGCCCACAGGTTGCAGACTAGAGCAGTGAGGTCACTGGCTGGGCACAGGGACACACTAAGGCAGAACCAGAGCCATCTCCAGCATAGCTGAGACTAAACTCTCAGGCCTGAGCTTAAATGGAGCCCCTAAGCCTATGAGAGGTGGGCGTGGGTGGAGACCTCAGGAGAGGCTCATCAAGGTCATCAAGGCCCATGAGTGTTCCACCACAGAAACACAGGTGATGCTGCAATCAGGGGACAGATGACCCTGCTGGGTAGCTGAGGACTGTAATGTGACTTGGCTCGAAGATCCATAAGGGAATTGCTGTGGAGATAAAGGCAGATCATTTTTCTAATATTGAGCAAAACTGAGAAGTGCACATTCTTCCCAAGTTGCTCCAGTTTTATTGGAATGTCAGTGAGTATGGAGCATTCAACATCCTTGCTCTGTAAGGGACGCACCACACATCGGTTTTAAGAGTAGTTTCTTTGTAGCATATTTATATTAAGATACAGATGCTGAGAAACAGAAAGCTAGAGTTTCCTGAGCTGTGGAGGGAGGGAAAGGGAGAGGATGTGGCTGTTTCAGGCCTCAGGCAAAGAATGCTGAAGGAAGAGAACTCAGGAAACATATAATCAGAATCAGTTCTGAGATATGGCTTGATTTATCCAAGAAGATTAAAGTTGGTATGATAGGAAGAATTAGATACTTCTTCAGCAAGTCCCAAAATGCTCAGTTCTTTATAAGTCTCACTTACAGGATTTCTGTTATAACCACAAGAGGAGGCCCAAGAAAATAAAACATTGGCAGTGGTGAAGTTTCTTATTGTAATAAGGACTAAAACTGGAATGAAGGCATAAGAAGAGAGGGACAAATCCCAAGGAAATCAGCAGAGCATTATTAACTTCACTGCTGTCAAAGCTTCCTCTGAATATTTCAATTAGAGAATGAACACAGTGTCATACATAAAGACAAATCTTGCAATATGCTCAGCGTTACACTGTCAACAAAATCTGGAAGTCGGTACCAAGACTTAAAAAAACCCTTGTAGACGGACAACCTTTCTGTCTACCTGTTTTTCTAAGCATGGAACACCTCTTAAAAAAAGAGAAGTTTGACTTCAGATATGAAAAAAACACAGCTGAGCCTCTAGCTCTGCTGAGAGTTTAAGGTGGAGGATTAACCATCAAATAAATCAGAAAAGAAGCTTTAAAACCTTTAACAGTCTAATAAAAATCCAACTCACATGACCTCTTATCACATGTAGGAGGCAAGATGGGGCAGTGAGAGAAGGATGTTACACAGTAGACTGGAGGCAAGAACTCAGTCTACTGTTGTCTTTCTCTGAATTTAAATGAGGTAGGAAAGTATTCCAGTCATGTAAGAAGTGAGAACTTTCTCTCCCTGGATAAAAAGTAAGGTTTGGCATCCTTCTGAGATACCTTCCCCTCTCCTGCAACATGAACTTCCTGCTATAGCAGGCTTCTGGGGAAAAGTGATTTAGCAAGGAATAAAATGGAGATGATTGGCAACATTCTGACATGCAGTGAAGACCACTCCCCACTCCTTTATCTTCACAGCCATCATGACAGCCCTCTTTGAACACTTCCATGTGTCTGAGCTGTCCCAGGCACAGACAGGATGCCTCAGCCATGAATGCTTCTGACATTGAAGTAAACCTTTGTTGGATATCTCACAGCTGTTCCTCTTTCTACCCTTTGACTAGACTCTCCTCTGCTTCGAGAAGTGGACTTAGAAAGAATTTGACTGCTGATGCCAGTGGGGAACTCCCACGAAGGCAAGGAAGTTGTGTGCAACTTGTTAGTGAGGAAGGAGCTTCTGTGTTCTGACCAGACTGTCACAGTGTAAGTGATGTTACATGTGATGGAGCACAGACTTTGAAACTAAGGAACCCACCTTATTCTCTCCCACACAAATTCCTAAGGATCTTCACCCACTGACTATTATTTTCTGCTCATGATTTTTTTTTAATCTCAACCATGACATAATGCAGTGGTTACTTTAGTGTGTACATAGACTAGTCAAACAAAAAGAGACAGGAAAATAATTACGCAACTAAAGACAAATAATTAACTTAACTCCCTACAAACTTGCCTAAATTGCAGGATGCCCAGTCTACTGGTTAAAATAAATCATCCTCAGATATTTTATGCAAATATAAAGGTGTGTAGCTGCTACTATGATGCTGATTCATCACCTGTGATGTTTATTGTATTGGAGGGGTTAGCTCTCATTCCCATACCATACGCAGGGCTTTTGCAGCAGCATTCAGAATTTCATCTTCAAGGGACAGTGCTGGATTGAAAACACTGAAGTCTAATGCCTCTTGTTTAACCATTTAAAGTCATGGAAGCTGTTGTGCAGCAAAATCTCTTCCATATCAACCTGCTTACTCTGGAGGAGGAAGAAAGGAAGCAAGCAGAAGAGCAATCCAGTACTTTGTCCCATTACACAGTGAATTACATAACACCGAGGAAATACATTTGCCACGAAGTTATGTGCACTCTCAGAAAAGCTTTTGAGACAGACAGGTCTGCTGCCCCAACCTGCACTTGTCTGAAAGAAAGAGAAGTGAGGCCCCATGAAACCCCAAGTTACCTTCTTCTCCTGAGCAGTGAGATTGGGGGTTCTCACGGGTGCATGGGGTATTCCTTTTCTCCGACCTTTGTTTTCAGGCAAAGGGTTTAGAGGAAGACCACAACAGATTTCCTTCAAGCTGGTCATTGCTGAGGAAACACGAGGAGGAAAGGCAAGGCAAACTGGAGAGATGCAAGGAGCAGGAGGTACAAGGAAGGTGCAGGCAAGCAGGATGCTCAGTGATTCAAATGCACCACCACCCCAGGGCAATCCCGAAGAGGACAGCCTGTCCTTTGGCTTTTGCAAACAGGGCTGTCAAGCATAGAGGGCAGGTGGTACAGATGACACACCTCCCCCCTCTCTGCCTTGTCATTGGCTCTTCTACCCTCACCCAAAATGAATGATTCACAGTTTCACCGTTTATTCTCTGGGTGCTTTGTCAATTGCCACGAGGAAACCCAATCACTTTCCAAAACACCTGACTCCCTCAGTGTCCTAGTGAGAGTCACGGACTGGAGCATGAACCTTGCCTGAGACCTAAAGGATCCTATATTTACACTAATAATTATTATTCACACCACTGTTCATACACATTGTCCAGCTAAGATGGACATTCTCTGTTTGACACCTCTAATATGGGCTGTTCCTCAGATCTCATCAATTTGTCTTCTATACGATAGCAGTAGTCAATGATAACAGCAAAATTTTCCCCTTAGGTGTTAACTCTTCTTGGCTCACAGGCGTGAATGGATTTTCACGGCATTAAACTGGAAAGGTGCTCATTAGCACTGGTAGTGGATTCCTCAAGACAGTCAATAATTGGAAGAATGAAGGCTTTCAGTTCTATGTCAATTTTATACCCTACAGTCAACAACTAGAAAGTCTTATGGTACTGACATCCAGGCATCACAGGTAAATGAATGTACTCAACTTTGATTTTCCACTTACCAGTGCAACATGAACTTTGCTCTCCATTTTAGGTTGTTGTTTAAATTACACAGCAGCTTCTTAACCTTTATTATGTCTATTAAACTACAAGTGCCACAGTTTAAGCCTGGTGAAATTAACTAGGAGAAGCATTTCACTTAGGAACGAACCTAAAATGTGCAAATAAAAAAATACAGCATTTCCCCAGAAAGGCAGCAATCAACAAGCAATGACAACAAAGCACAACTATTAAATGACAGCCTCTCATTAATGTCAGATCTACTTTAGCTCTAGGACATCCCCAGCTCCCACTGAAGATGCTCGAGTTGAAAGAACTCAGAACATCCCAGGGGAGATGAGCACACAGCAGACTCAGACCCTCTGAAGGATACTGTCATTTATGGCAGGAGAATTTTGTTTTGTAATTAAACAGTATTTTAGCTGCTTTCAAACAAAAGGCAAAGACAAAAAGGAGAGGAAAAGCCTTCATATTTCAAAGTTTTCTGTTGGGTTTTCATATTAAAAACATACCAAAAAAAAAAAAAAAAAAGAAAAGAAAGATAAGGGTGAAGTAAAAAAAATTCTACACCAAAACCTAGTTAATAACCCTGCCTTACATAAACATTCCCACCCCAAAGGGAAATAAATCTTTCCTTATTCTTCTTTGTATGACCTACATTCTTCAAATCCCTCTAAGGTCTGATCCTGCACACACACGAGCACAAGAATAACCATGTTTGCATTGGACTCCCCTCGGACCTGCTTCCTCTGTGACACAGAGCAGAAGTTATTGGCATTATACTGATGAGAAACCTGAGGAAAGAGAGAAAGAAGAAGTTGGGACACACACCCTGAATTAATTTTTATTTCCTAGGGCTGAACACTTTTACCCCCTGATTGCTACATGCTGGAGTCTCTCTGGTTCCCCGGGAGCTTTGTGCTGGAGTTACCAAATCTGACTTCAGGGATTCTGCCAGTGCAGACATCCCAGCTTCTCCAGGCAGTCACAAGTCCCCTCTCTGCCTGGCTTGTCCCAGCTACTGCCAGTGATTTTGGAATGAAGCTCGTGCGTGAAACTCCGCTTGCACAACAAGGGAGTTACACCTAAACCCGGCCCCACTGTGTCCCCAGGCCCGGGGGTGCCCGGGGGTGCGAGGGCCGTGTCCCCGGGGTTCGGGGCAGGTGTCATGTGCCGGGCGGGCTGGCAGAGGGTGCTGCAGGGACAGACGGACGCGGACGCGCACAGAAACACACGGACACACACACGGGCTGCTGGAGGGGAGGATGCGACTGCAAAAACAACGCCCGCGACTGAGCCCAACCAGCACCAGCACGGCCCAAGAGGAGGTGCGGAACGGACCTTAAAAAAAAAAAAAAAAAGGCACTCATAAAGCCCAGGAAGAAGATCACATGTTTTAATAATCCCCTTTGCAGGCAGACAGGACCAGAGAACTGCTCGGTTGGGACCGAGAGATGTCCTAAAGGCTGAAGGGAGGCAGAGACAAAACTTGCAGATAACTAACCCTCCCTGGGGTGGACAGGAACCCCCCCGCCCTAAGCCTTGCTGTAGCAGCAGGAAGGAAGGATTCTCCAGCCCCCTCTTCCTTTCCCCCTCTCGTCTGGGCGCTGGGCATTGCACCTTCATCCCGAGAGAGCAGCCCCTGCCCACGCCTGCCCGCTGCCCCTCCCCGGGATCCGCAGCCCCCACGTCGCGGTCGGGAGCCGGTCCAGCAGCAGGGACGGCCGGGGATTGCCCGGGCACCGGCCCCGGCGAGCTGGCGTTGGGTTTGTTTTCCACTCCCCTGGCGCTCGCTGTGTGAAGCAAATCCCTCGGAGGTGGGGGAGAAGCGGCTTCCGTGACAGCGGAGGGAGGAGGGAAATAAAATAAAATAAAACAAACCAAAATAAAAAGGGAGAAGATCCAGGAAAGCACTTGCTTCTCATCATCTCTCAGGGAGCAAAGCCAGCTCTGCTCTTCTTATGACCCTCTGCTGCAGGGAGCAAAGGGAGAGAAGGTACTGGGGGGCACCTCCTAACAAAGCAGGGTTCAGGCTGCCGGGACCCCCACGCTACCCAGGGTAGCAGCAGCCTGCGGGAGGTGCGAGGAGGTCGGGAAGGTTGCCAAGGCGAACCCAGGCAAAGCCAAACCGAAGCTCCACCAAAATCAAGGAGCAGGAATGAAAGTTTCGAAATAGCATCCAGAGAAGCGCCAAGGACCCGACCGAGCAGAGCTCTCCGCCTCGCATCAGCCCTCGATGGTGCATCCGAGGCGCTGCGTCAGGGATGTGAACGTCCCCTGCCCGCTGCATGGAGAGGGGTGAGGACACAGGAAAGCTTTGTTATTTATTTATTTATTGGAAGCAATGTATGGGTGACACCCAGAAGGCATCTGAGCCCTGAATAAAACCAAACCACCTCTGGACCCAAAGGAGAACAAGAAGAATGAGACAGCAGCCTAGACCCCTACACTGAGAGGAAGGTGAGCAGAAAGAAAGAAAGAAAGAAAGAAAGAAAGAAAGAAAGAAAATACAGAAAAGCCATGCAAGCACCAAACCTGTAGATTACTGCAGGTCTTTTTTTGCTTCACTGAGGACAAATATTTTACTGACAACCATGCAGCATAAAGGCATCATGCTGATTGTGTTCTTGGAATATTTTATTTCTGGCCATGGGGAAGCAGGTAAGCAAAATAAATCAATATTGCCATTCTGAAACAATTTATCCTGAATTTAATAAGGGGAAATGGGATAGAAATCAGCTGTTTGGAAAAAAAAAAAAAAAAAAAAAAAAGTCATCTTTACATCTTTATTTTAGATTGGATTTTTTTTTATTTTCACAAGGAATTTGTGTTAGTCAATATATACAAAAGCTTCTTATTCCGTGCATTAAACAGCTTTATAGTTCAGTCTCTTTACAAAGATTTATAGGTTGTACAGGTTCATACACCCTTACAAGAAAAAAGTGTGTTAGTTCTGCAAACAAAAGAAAAGTAAGAGAGAAAGAAAGAGGTAGGTGGATTTAGGTGGATTGAGATATGCTGGGTGCTTGTTTTGAGGATGAAACATTGCCTTTCTAGGCAGGACAAGAGTGAAATGACAACATCCTTGGATAGTATCACTGTAGGAATCTGAATTATTCTCTTAATATTACTTAATATTACATCACTAAAAATCAGAGACACTGTTTAGGAATTCTTATTTATCCAAGACAGTCCATTCATTCACTGTATTCCCTGACTTAATAGTTAACACACAGTGGATGGAATTAAATTAGCATTAGAGAAAAATGGATTAGGACAGAAAGAGAAGTTGGTTAGTTGTATGTGGGTGTACAAATACATATATGATACAGGAATGGTACAGCTCTGTATTTACATAGGGACCTAAAAATACCTGGATTATGATGGAGACAAATTCTTAAAGGAAAGGAAGTAAAGCATTAGGATTTTTTTTTCTTTCTGTTGTGGTTTAATACATTTTTAAATTTAAAAGGGAGAAGTTACAAAGGTCAGGTCAGAAAAACAAAAATGATTATTGATTAAAAAAAAAAAAAATCCTTGGTGACTTTTCCTTTGAGATACTGTCTTGGGATCTCTCTTCCTGTACAGGAAAGCATACCAGTGATTCAAATTTCACCTGTATGCTCACAGTATTAGGACAGGAACAATATTCTTCCTGCAGTGATTTGAAAGCATCTTAAGTGCTCAGCTATCCTGCAGGCTCCAGAAAAGGTAGAAACTGATCAAGTATATTCAGCTCAGATTATTCCCTTGCTAGAGCCCTTCTGATAACAGACAGACTTCCACAATGGCAAGAGATATTTTCTGAAAAACTGAAAACAGCTCATGAATTTACACTCCTGTCATATTAGTATCCCATTTGGGAAAAAAAGGATGTCTGTCACAGCATGACAGAGAATGAGGGGAGGAGTGCCTTAGTCAAATGTCTTATTTTGGGCATTCCCTGGTTTCCCAGGCTAGGTTATAAGCTCCCTATAAGATGCATTTGTTGACACACAGCACAGAATGGTTACAGAGATGACTTGTAAAGTTGCTGGCACTGTTGCAGAAGGCAGCCTGTTACAAACTAGCCTAAATTTGCTCAGCATCCAATTCACTAATTGAAAAAGAATCTTCAAGGAAATGCAGCTCCCAGTCGGCTGCTTGGAAAGTGAATTTGAAGGGAGGGGGGGTGTTCTGTACAGAGCTAAACTGACTCAGAGTAATAGTGTAGGACATGGTGAATAGCAGCAAAACAACTGAATACTGAAGGTGATGCTGCTAAGGACTCAATGTCCCTTTAAATAAATATTTGGTGCTTGATTAAAAGGTTGCACTATCAGCCTGTGAAAGCACGAGGGTTATGTGGTCATTTTTTATTCTTTTTTTAGAGCTGAGAAGTATACAGAGAATTACCTTTTTGGCATACTTCCTTAGCCTACACAGTAAACTCCCTTTTCAGCTCTATAACTGATCCCTCCTGCTCAGAAGCAAAACAAATTGATGGGGCAGTTGCATGGGGCATAATATTTGTAGGGACTATAACATTTTTCTTCTGCCATCCTTGTATGGAGAAGACAGTCCAGGTTGTCAAGACTGGCTCCTTAGAACTTTAAATATAATGCCATGGGGGGGGGGAACTCCCCCCCCCCCAACAAACAAACAAACAAACCAAACACACACCACAAAAAACACAAACCAAAACAAAACAACAACAGCTTGGGCTCTTGCTTCAGCCCCAGACCTCCCCGTGCAAGCAGTGGCCTCGGGAGCAGCACCTGGGCCAGCTCTCAGCCCAATGGGAGACCTGAAAAAGAGGATGTGATGGGGTCAAAAAAGGCCATTTCTACCATCAAACTTAAAATCAATTGCAGGATCCAATTATCAGCAAGCTTTGGTTTCATCAGGTCTGAGGTTATTCGGCTCATTTGCAAATGAAGCTGTAGGTGCTGGAGCCCACTGCTGCTCCAGAGGGGATGGGGGCAGGCAAACTGCAACTGGACACAATGGAAGAGAACCCTGGCCAGGGACCTAATTCTTCTGTCCGTGTCTCAAGTCATGGAGGCACCTTGGTTTCATAGCATGTTCTGACCTTCACCTCTGGGGTGTTTATGAAGGCTGGCTCATTAGCCCCAGTTATCAGGGCTATTTTGGTGCAGAAATACATCAGGTTACTCATATATGGATGAAGGCTTGCCAAACTTACTATATGTTGGCCCCAGGCAAACCAAAGAGTTGTACAGCACTTTTGTTGTAACCAGTGTTAAAGGATAAAGTTCTAGGTCTGACTAATAAGAATTTGAGGAACTCATTTCCCCAGGGTGGTTAGCTTTAAAATAAAATTGAAAAGTTTTTGGTTATTAAGAAAAAGCTCAACAGATACATAAAAAGTGAAAAGATATATAAAACAGATATATAAAAAGTGAAATCCAGGTTGGACACACATGCTGAAACTACTCCATCAAAAACACAGCAGAAGATGCCCAAAGGTTTTACTGTTTCTCAGATCTGTGAAATTTGCTCTCCTGGGTCACTGCAGGAGAACAGAATGCAAGAAAACATAAATTTGCATATGGAAAAGAAATAAAAATTCCAATTCAAATCACTCGTGAAATATTAGGCATCTTTCCAGTTCCATCTGGGAGGCTTTTGGATAAGATGCCATGTGACCTTCCTCCTGTTGGGTATCCAATGGGGGGGCGAAAAGAAACCTGAAAAAAAAATTGAAGCTGTTTTTAGTTAATGTTTACAATGTTCTGTTGAGCTCCGAGGTTCTGAAGTAAGAAATCTCCATCTGAAATGGTGTCCCAGGAATATCAATAGTGTGACCTCCCTTGAACTGTGTGATTCCCTAATCATCGGATAACACCATTGCTGGAACACGTGCTGAGCATGTGCCATTGACCTGCCACTTTGTGGCACAGCTCCGAGGGACTAGAAAACAAACAAATAAATTAATCATATCATTTATGGAGCCAACCCACCCTCCATGGAATAAAATCTAATCAACTTCATAATAACATGCAGTGCCCATGCGTAATCAAACTGTTTAGTCCTTTATGAATTATTCAGTGAGTCCTCCTGGCAGTTGGGGTAAGTTGTTTGCTTGTCTGGTTGCTGGTTCTCTGCTGCAGCGGTTTCCCCTTGCTGTCCAGATTCAGCACTTTGTGTTGTTTCCACAGAATCACTGAGTGATGGACAGGCTGCACCGTCCTAGTGGCCAAGTAATGTTCTGCCAATTGATTTCTTTAAATACAAAGCTTTTAATCGACTGCAGATTTGTTTTCCAATCTCTCTCATTCTCTCAAACTCCCTTCTGCTAATTTGCACTTTGTTCTTCTCCCATTTTCCTAATGACACAGCAGTTCAGACAGGAACTGTTTATTGATGTTGCTGCATTAGCAGGCAGAGCAGATAAACCTTCTTGTGACTGGTGCTCAGGAGAACAAACATTTTTTTTTCTTCTCCAGGTTCAGAAAAAAAACATCTAAAAAGCTAAATACAAGGCTAATAGACCATTTATGGGAAATACAAAAAGCAGACATTCCCTTTGAAATATGTTTCCTTTTTTGCTTTCTCACATTCTTGTCTGCAAAGCTTCCCCTTATACAACTTCTTAAATTTAGAACTCCAGCATCCCATTTCCTCTGTGAAAGCTTTAGTGGTGTAAACCATCAATAGAGATGGACTTCCTTTTAATTACATGGTATATTTATCCATAATCATCCATAATCCAATAGCATTTGTAACATAGATCCTTTCCTAATAAAAACTAAGTAACCTGACTCTTACTCAGAACTAATGCTTGTTCAAAGCTCAGTTGTAAGACCAGTCCTACTGAAATTCTTGGGAGGCAAAGATGACACCTTTGTGCAGCACTGAGCAAAATCAGTTCATATTGAATCTACTTCAAAGACAGAAATTGCTGTGCCTTCCTTATTTTGGTGGTTTTTCCAAACAGTTTGGACATGAACATGATCCTAAATGTCACTTGCAAAGATATTGTTGAGGCATGCAGTTGCAGATCATTATATAAGTATAGATTTATCTTTATTTCTAGAATTCTGCATGACTCAGTGAAATTTACCCTTCAGAGCACATAAAAATTCGTAATTTCAGATGCTCTGCAAAAAGGAGGAAGCTCTAAACAACTTGTGTGGAAACCTGAATCCCTTCTAGGGCAAAGAGATATTGCAAGGAACCTCCTAGATAAAAATCTCTGAACCTCCTGGTATTCTCCTGTAACTGCACTGGGCTCAGATGGAACAAGAATTTCACAATCAGAACAAAATTACATTGAAATGGCCATCAAGCAGCTGGGATGGTGTGAGGATTTGGTGGAAGATCTCCAGTAGTGCTAAGAATCCACCTGCTCAGCTGAAGGTGGGGAACAGAGAACAGAACCAATAGAGCCAAATATCCCCATCTTCTCTCCATTCCTCTCCAGAGGATTTCAGCAACTCCTCATTTCTGTGCTGGCACCGGGAGTGCTGGTGGGACTGAGGAGAGGCAGCTTTCATTCCTTTGATCTGAAGACTTTCAGGTGCACATGTAATTCAGGCACTGCTGCCCTTGAAGCTCTGCCAGTCTCCTAGGGTTTCAATGGGATAGTAAAAAAATATCTTTGCCAGCAAACCTACTCCAAATTACCTTGGAGGTGGCTTTCACCCTAAATTTTCCTTTTGGAAAGAGAGGTGTCAATTTGACCCTTTTATAAGTACTTTGAGTACTTCAATAAGGCTGAATTGGAGACTCCTTTCTTTGACCTAACTTGATTTTGAACTTAATTTTACCTGAGGAAAGGCTGAATATAAACTGAGTAGGGATTTAAAAATTTTACCTAGAATGTTGAACTAATAGCTGACCTTTGAACTGCTCCTAGATTACCCAGGGTTTATGGTCATCCTATGTTTCATTGGGAGGGTCATTTCCTGTAGGACCTACATCTAGTCATCTGACTTGTGACCTCTTGGATTAGATTTATGACCTTGCAAGGTCAGTCTTTAACTCCTTCTAGAGTGTTAAGTTGCAAAGAGGACATGGTATGTCACTAGAAATCCAGTTTTCTCCAGCATGGTAATAAGGTTTTGGAATGACCTTTAATTCCACTTCACAAGACAGTACTGATTTTCAAACAATATTGAGACTTTGTAGTTATCCCAACCTTTTCTTAATTTGTAAATAAGTAAATATATACACTGAAGATACCAAAATTTTGCCAGTACTTGCAAACTTGGCAAACACAATGTAGTCATTTACCTCCATGTCAAGGTATTTAAACAAAAGGTAGACTTGACTTTCAGCTCTGCTATGAATTAACAACTCCCCTTGATCTTATTAGAAAAGCAGTAGAAACTCAACATTGAGTTGTAGAAATACAGGCTTTCTTTATGTATTTTTATGTGTAATTAGTGTCTATAATCTGCTGGGCAGGAACCATCTTTTTTCTTAATGTATCTACAGTGTACAGTCCAGTTTGACTTTGCTCTCTGATAACAATGAAAATAAATGCATTGAAGAGACTCAGTCCTCCAGTGCAAACCTTTACTGGAGTGAAAGTAAGAAACCACAAAATTTCCCTGGTTAAACGTACAATTCAGTAACCAACACAACTGCATTTTAAGCAGAAATCAAGGTTAAGCACCATAAGCATCAGTTTCTTAGTTAGACACCAAACACAAGGACTAGATTTACTGAGGAACTGCCTCAAAACTTAGTGTGAAAAGATGCAGCAGCTCTCTATTGAAGGTGCCCCCTTGGATGCCAGTCCCCAGATGAGGACTCCAAACATTTGCATGGTCACCTGCGTTACACCCTGAGAAGTATTTGGGAAGCTCTACTTGTTGTGTTCCTTTTGCCTGTCTTTCAGACCCCACAAGACCACGAGCCTTCCGCTGCAGTGGCCGTGCCTGCAACCCTCCAGTGGGAAACCTTGCCACGGGGAGGACACCAGTGACTCTCACCACGTGTGGCCAGAACAGCACGGAACTGTACTGCTTCTACCCGGAGCAGAACCTCCTCCACCACCCCTCCCACGGCTGTGGGCAGCCTCGCTGCACCAAGTGCAACGCCAACCAGCCTGATAACTCCCACCTCCCCGCTGACATGACGGATGATTTCTTTGCAAACCCCATCTCCTGGTGGCAGTCTGGCCAAGGGGTACACAGGGAAGAAATCCGACTGGACTTTGAAACAGAATTCTACCTGACCCACGTCATTGCTGTGTTCAAGTCGCCTCGCCCAGCTGCAATGGTGTTGGAAAGATCCCAGGATTATGGGCAGACTTGGAGGCCCTACAAGTATTTCTCTGTCAACTGTACAGCTACTTTTGGGCTCCAGGATGATCTCATTGAAGAAGGCTCCATGTGCACTTCCAGGTATTCAGATGCAGTGCCCTGCACCAGAGGAGAGGTAAGCAATAGCTGAGGCTTGGACTAAGTTTAATGTCAAACAGCTGAAGAGGGCCTGAAAACCAGAGAGTATGTGCTCAGAGGGATACTGTGCATATAAATTTAGAAAGGTAGCCCATCCCAAAGGGCTTTGTGTTAAAAAAATAAAGTGGAAGAAGAAGAGAAATTATATATCAATGAAAATGAATGGAAATACTTTAACAAATTTATTTTATGAGAGCTTCACAGAATAGATTAATGTTGCCTAATTGTACACTGTAGATGCTAATAACTGGGCTAGAATTCCAACAAAGCAGACATAGGGAAATACACATCTATAGAGTCTGATTTATCCAAACCATTTTCCTACTCTAAGATGACATGAACTGCATGGCGTTTCACTTTCTTTTCCGTATAAATAATTCCTAGGTGATTGGATGACTTTTAAACACATCATTCCCCCACGTTTAATGTAGTTTTTCTTGCTGGTGGTGACTAGTGATTGTATCAAGAAGGCTTCAGAAATGAAACTGCTTGGAAGCGAGAAGTGGGAGTGAGCACTAGGCTTCACTATTCAACAATGGGAAAAGCCCCTCCCTTTGTATGAATATTCTGATATGTTATTATGCAAAAGGACTTTTTTAAAATAAATGCTCGGTTGCTCTGGTAAATTCCTCTGACAAGAACATTAACTACTCTTAGTAATCACTCAGTTTAGTTATAATTCCTTTCATTCATCAATTTTGAAACTGTTTAGATGGGAAAGAAGGTAAATATCATTGGTATCATTTTATAGAGAAGACATAAATGTACAAAGGGAGATCATAAAATATTCCTACAGTCACAACAGAGGCTGAAGTCATTTCACTTCCTTTTATGTCCTTCTCTCTTCCTTGGAGAAGTCACAATCCTTTTGGTTTCTCTGCCTGGAAGTGATCATGAAGGTTCATCAGTATTCTTTGCTGCAAATTAGGCTTAGGGGTGAGGTGATTGGTCCGGACAGGCTTCAAAAAATCCTGTGTTCTAGCAGTGCACTTCAAAATGCATGTGAAAAGAAGCTAGTGTACTATACCTGAGACAGGGAAACAGCAGTAGGAAGAGACAGAGTTCATCCTTGTGCAACAGGCTAAGAAACATCTCTGCATATTAGAAATCTGGAGCAGATCATCTGACTACTAAACTGTCTTATTTCTGGGAGTAGTAATTCTGCTGGTCAGTTAGGATGATTCATTTAAGTCAAATACATCCAAATGTCTTCTGGAGAGGGATTACAATTTGCCACGTCAACACAGAATCACGGCAAGTAATATAATTCTCCACTCTTGTGTGCCTTCCAATCAGAAATCTGGAAGTACTTTGCAAGATCCAGTTAATGATCTTCAGCACACATACAAGAGTCCTGCTGCCATTTAACAGATGGGGAAAGAGCAGCACAAAAAGGTGAAGTGTTTTGTGGTAAAACAGGACAATTCCGGTCAAGAAGGAGACAGAATGCAGGGTCTGAGGTAAATGCCTTGGCCTTAAATGCAAAACAACTCTTCCTTCTCTAGAACAGTTTCCCTGTTGCCCTGCACTATGCTGGCTTTTGTGCTTCCTTAACCTTGGGGATTATCATTAAGACCATGTGTTGCTGCTACAACAAATCTGAGAAGTGGATGGCAGAAAATCAAATAATAAAACATTCATCCAACACAAGTCTTTGTTTACAAGTGTCAAAATGATTCTGTCAACTTGGGCAGCAACTACACTGAAGTGAGTATATGTATGCTTTATCAATCTACTCTGTGGTAGTAGATGTCAGAAAGCAATAGTGACAGTAAGAACAGTCCTATATTTACAGGTTATACCCTTGCAGATCCCAAATACTTCCATGAACATGAATGGAATATATAGAGAGGTCACTTCCTCCACGGGAGGAGTGCTGAAGCTTTAAAGCAGCACACAGGAATCTGTATGGCAACTTAACAGAGAGCAAGACACTGTTTCACAGCACGCTAATCCAGAAGGATTGTCAAGTCCTGGACAGACTTTACAGAGACCTCTTAATCAATCCATGAAATGTCACTATTGCAAGGATGCAGAAGCATCAGGCTTTTCAGGTCAACAGCATGACACAGCAGATTCTTTTGTGAATTGAAGTAAAGGGAGGCAGAGTACAGTTATTTAAAGTGATACCTGATCAGATTTGCCTGAGTGACACTGCTGCTGTTACTACTACTAACTAATGTAGAAATGCAAGGGGATTACTTTCTAATATCTTTTTTCCATTTTCTTTTACTCAAGTGTTTATTAAACCCCTTATTCCTGTTCAGATCCAGAGTACTTTTGCATATAGAATCTATCTATCTGAGATCCTAGGATCCCCATCATTAGTTCATGAACTAAAACCAACCACACATTTTTAAGGTCTGTTCATCTACTATAGGTGCATCTACAGGGAATACTGGCATGGAGCCTTATGCATCAACTGAGACCTTTTTTACCTACTTGTCCATCTATTTTTCTAACTTAAAAACACTGTACTATATAGTCATGGAGCCTAAAATGAGCCTTGAGGTCAGCTAATACAAATTAAAACTCAAGGCCAAACAAAAGGAGAAATTATCACAACACTGTTCCAGACTTTAGTGTGACTTACAATTCAAACATCATATGGGGTAAACACTGATCAAAATGTTTGAACCTGCATCCTGACACCACGTGTGCTCAAGGATCTGAGAGATTAGGAGCATATTTTTAATAAACTGGAATATCAGGAAGTGGAAACAAATGTTCTTCTCCATTGAACTTGATATTTGCAAGAAAGAAAGTCGTTAGCATGCAAAGTGGGGTGGAACACTGACCTGCTCACAGTCCCCAGACCCAAAAAGAGACCCCTTCCCTATTGGGTCTAGCTAGTGGAAGGGAGGTTTGAATCAAAGGCTGGTTCATTTATGTGAGTGTCTCTGTGACAGATGACACCAATGAAGTGTGATATAATAAACCCATTACTGGAATTCACTGGGGGCTGGAAGAATTGTGTATGCCTGAATTAAGTAACTGGTTCCTATGGCAACGTGTTAAGTGTGCCTTGCACAGAAGACCTGTTCATTCTCCATTTTGTATCCTGTGGTGACCTCTTTAGGGACAGAAGTCCCCAGCAGTGCCTTTTGTCAAAGATGAGTGGACCCTCTTTGTAGCTAAAAGATGTTTAATCACTCTTCTAAACACACTCAGTGAATGCCAGATCAAGACATGTGATGGGACACACTTCTGTCTACTCCAAAAGCCACCAGCTTGTTCAGAGAGAAGCCAAAGTCAACCCTGTGGAAGGCCTTTTCTTCTGCACTGACACTGAAGGTCTCTGCTGCCTTTCTCCATCCACAAGGACTTCCTGAGCAATAGCCGTGGCAGAGAGTCACCACTTGCATCCAGACACCAAACCAGGCTGGGAACAGGGCTCTGTGTGGAATGTGTGTGATCCTGTTCCAAGGACTATAATTTTTGCTGTCTTTCCTCAGGCTTTTCTTTTACTGTATTCATGCCAAACCTTTTGGTAAATAGAGGGGCATCCCCTGTGTGGGGGCACACACACACACACACACACACACACACACACACACCTCATTAAGTGGCAACATCAATAATTCAAGAGGTCGCCACTGAAGCTTCAGTGACTTCTTAGAGTTCTGATCTCATATGGCAGTGGGGTCACTGAAAACAAACATGCTCAGCACATCATAAGGTTGAATTCCTAGTAGCTAAGGTGTAAGGACAGGGTCTTGCACTGCAGCGAATTGTCCAACAGTCATCAGGACTGGCCTCTGGAAGTTGCATGATGCACATGTTATTCCAGCTTCCAGCCAGAAAGAATTCCAGGAGGGATTAGTCACTAGTGAAGGTAAGTGCCTGGTTGTTATGACTAGGGCTGTCTGTTCAGCATTTCCTTTAACTTGAACTGTGGAGCAGATTGAATGCAGAGGCAAGCTGAGAGGAAGCAGTTAACACCAGCAGTGTAAACAAGCAGACAGCACTGCCAGGCCCTGCTTCCCTGGAGGAAAAATTAAGGCAAGGATTTGTCTCTGAAGGGAATTTGAACCGATGAGACTAGTCCAGCAATCCCATCCCTGGCAAGCGAACTTGAGGAGGGCACCAAGTGTCCTTCTCTGACCTGGTTTGTAATTAGCCATGTCAGAAACATGCGGAACATGATAAACCAGCCAGAAAGATGCAGCAGTGGTTTTTTTTAGCATTGTTTCTGCATTTTGTGCATTTTCTGAACATACAAGGCAGCAGATAGTAAATTATTTTTTCTTCTCACTCTGTTTCATAAAATCTTAATGGAGTTGCAGGCATTACTTTTTTTTTTTTTTTTCCCCCAAGTCTCAACTGTGAAAAAAAATTACTGGCTGAAATGCTATAATCTAAGTAATTTATTGTTGTAATTTTTAAACTCCAGGCAAAAGAACATTTAAATGTTTGCTCTACAGTTGGCCACACATCACTGTCATGGTGAGACTATACACTTAGCTAAGTTCTATTCATGTGTAAGATTCCAGCCAAGACCTAGAGATACAAGTGGCTCCACTTAAAAGAAATGGATGCTCTCCCATGAGAACACAGATTGGTTGACATGCGTTGACATGATGGTGATGGGTTGTTTTAACTTTCCCTGACAATTCAGCAAACAGTGAAATGAGTCTCCTCTTTCTCAATCCGGTTCCAAGTCAGGCTGTTGCATCACAAACTCCTTGTGCCGCCCTTCACCATTTCAGAGCAAGGACCACTCCTCATAATAAAAAACAACAGTGCACTTTGTGGGAGCATGGAAATGTTCTCACACCCACCATGAGGTGCTGCTATGTAGAATGGAAGGAGTTTTGCCCATTCCCTGTACACAAACTGAAAGCTGAAGGGTTTTGAGTCAAATAATCTCCACCTGTCTTGAAAGAGGATCCTCCTCCTCCCTGCAACCCTTGCCTTTTTACACAGATGTGCAGCTGCAGAGAACCTGAACTTACAGCATGCAGTTTGTCTGAAGAAGAGAAAAAGTCTGCATGGCTCTTCAGATTTGTCTGTCTAACTCCAATTGTGCCATTCATATTGGCAGCACTGCCTAAATATTAATATTAATGCCACACTGACTGGATTACTGAAATAACCTCAAAGCAAATGCAAACTGAAAGGACATCATCTCTTTCTGATTTGCAGAATACAGAATGAATTCAAGATGCCATTGTCTTGGTAGTAGTTGAGTTTACCCAGATCAAATAAACTAAAAAAATCAAATACACAATTATTTCTTTAACAAACTATCATATTCTATACTGGTTGTCAAGTTTTCTTCTCTGGAAGGACAGAAAAGCAGTGGATCTTGACTAAAAGGCACTATTCCATGGATTGTCAGAATAAGCCTTCTAATAGCTAAGAGAACAGCCAGATTTTGTGTTCCAAAGAGTAAATCAGGAAAAAGACTACTTCTTAGTTAGGACTACTGCACCACAAGATGGAAGTCAAGGGGCTCCATCAAATAAATCAGAGGATATATGCCACTGGGTAGGAAAAATTGAGAGACAATTGTTTACTATTCCTTTAAGAGCAAAATCAACTCACATGAAAATCTCTTAATGAAGAGGATTTAGGACTGATGAGAGCTTTTATTGCAGCTTCCTTCTGATGGACCTAGTATAAGCACACAGACATTTCTGACTTCATTAACCTGATTGAGTGCAACGTGATCGACATAGCTTAAGGATTATTTGTAATATCAAATTCTTGTTCTGCACAAGGATCTTCTTTTGTAGCAGGCCATGCATTGGCACTGCCCTCCATTTATGATTCATATTCCTTGACCTTAGGCTATGAGATTGCAAGGGGGAACCTTTGTTGCGTCCACAGCTTTTCTGACTAATACTGGCTGGAAGATCAGGTTAAGAAAACAGAATTAGATGCATCAAGAATGGAGAAGCAAAACCTATGGCAAGAAATCAAAAATTTGAGACACTGTCTCCGGAATGAAGATGATCTCCTGATCGGTGATAAAACAATGTGAGGCTGTGCCAACTTACAGCAAAACCAAACCTCTAACAGTGGCTACCTTTTCTAGCTTTGCACATTTACAGACTTCTCCGGGCTTTCTTGCTCTTAGAAAAGACAGGGGAGGACAGGGTAGACCTTTTGAGGTGCAGCTGATTGACTTCTGAAAATGAGAATGACAAATATGCACTTGATAGCAGATATGGAGATAAGGGTGGATGTCCTACTCAGCATTCAGCTCCAGTGTCAGCTCCTGATTGTAAGGGAAACTCAGGATCTTGAATGCACTTCCACAAAAGGTTAAACTATAGAGGTGCTGAACACTCTCAACTTCCACCCAAATCAGTGGAAGTGGAAAGATTTCTAGGGTGTTCCTTAGCAGACCCAATCACCATTAGATTTTCTTCTGCAGCTGTTCATATGCTACTTTTGTGACAGCTGCAAACTGATGTTTAGGGAAACAACCGAGAGGCTTCAGAGCACTCTCTTACAGCAAAACAAAAAACAAACAAACAAACAAACAAACAGTGCTTGATATTAGATAGAGATTTAATTAGATGAGAAATAACTTTACATCATGGGAAGCTCTTTTCAAAACTTGCATCTTAATTAAAAGAAAACACTTCTTTTTCGTTATACCCTCTTCATGGCTTTTACATGAGTATAATGGAAAACTGAAAATTCACATGGTATCTCTGGGAAATAAAAAGCAGTGATATTTATGCCTTTCTGCAAAAGGCAGAAGTCAAATGTCTATGTGTACAGAAGGAATCTGCTTCATAAGCATTAGAAATACAAACCTTGTGAACTCAAAAAAAAAGGAATAAATAAGTGAAAAGGTAGAATGTCTCTTCCTACAGCTCATGACTCTAGGAGTTTAGTAATACTTTGATCCATTTGCAATCTAATCTTTAAAACATTTAGGCATTAATGGTGGTGACTGCTAAACTCTTATCTTTTACCTATACTTATTAAAACTGCGTGTGTTGAACATCCATCTCCAGGGATTCTCAGATAATTTTACAGATACAAATTTACTAATCTTCCTCCTATTCCACGAAGTACTTGAATACCTGTATCCCATTAACAACAATAACAACAACAACAAAAAAAACCCCAAAACAACACAGCAACAACAAAACAACATAACAACAACAAACAAACAACAAACAAACAAACAAACAGGACATAAAACAGATTCCTCCTATTCCTACTGGCAATCCAGAACAGTATGAGGCCCTAGTTACTTGCTGAAAATTATACTGAACAATCATGCTAGGGATGTAACCAAACAGTTGCATTCCCAACTCTGTATTTTGGTTAAAGTGACAACTTCTCCTTTTTTACAGGAATAGATTTCTTCCCTGAATCATATAAAATTATCAACCAATATATACAGCCACCACCAATCTGTCTCCTAATTTAGGATCCATTTCTCCTAAGGGAACTATAAACCCAAATACATTTATGGAAAAATAATTCAGGGCTTGTAAGATGAAACATCAGTTCTTTTTAACAAATTTATCCCACTCTAGAATTATTTGAATCAATATATAAAGTAGACTAATAAGGATAAATTATGGATACTAATCTGTTTCTCAAGAATTATTGTTCTTAACAGTGGGGCAATACTTAAGTTAAGCAAGATCAGATGACTGGCACTTTAATGTGAGAAGAAACATCCAATCAAATATCAAATATTAAAAATTAGGCAGGAGATAGTGATTACAATATACTCTTCCCTGTGCTCAAGGGTTTTAACCATCAGTATTTAAAGGAGAATGTGACATCCAGAAGAGAAGAAAGAGGGAAATCCCATTTTCCAGTTTTATGCATATATGAAATAGCACTGCTAAACTAATTTAATTATGGAATAAAACTGCTACCTCTGTGCAAAATGCAGCTCATTTCAACACAGTTCTATTGGCACAACACATCTACTCTGACTTTGCTGGTACAAAATGTCTTTATTTAAAAAAGTTCTCCGTATCTTTGATTTTTACAAAGTTAAGGAAGGTTAATTCCTTAGTGCTTGTTGAACTCAAGAAGAACATTTAAGTGCCACTCCCAAAAGACCTCACTGGTGTTATGTCACCCACATCAGATCTTTAACACTTAACAAGACTTGCCTTGGGAGAAATAAGGACAAACAAATCCAGTGTTACCACTGAGCCTATTCTAGACAGAAATGTGTCATAAATTAATCATACAAGCAAACTCTTGTACCTCAGCTGGAAAGGAATACTGTTTTTTCTTAAAAGGATGCCACAATCCCTGTGGGACTTCCAGGCTATTAATGTCTCTACTCACAAATGATGTTCAGTATTCTAAGGGGAAATGGAAAATGCCAAAGCAACTCCCCTCAAGAGATGCAAGGCCAGAAATGAAAATATTTGCAAAACAATAAGCCCAAAGGAAACCAAACCTTTTTTCCAAGCTGTCAAGCAGAGAAACAAAAAACAATACAGCTCTGTGAAAGCAAATGGCCCTATGCTGAGAGAAGAGCACCCAACAACAGCTGTTCTTTTGCCTGAAGAACTCAGTGCCTTCTGAATGCCAATTAAGACATGGGGAGGAGAGTTTCACAAGGACTTTTAACCATTATTTGAGATCTCTGACCTTAGCAGGCTCTGAAGAACTTTTCCATCCAATTCACTGTCTTGGTCTTAGTTTAACTGACCACATGGGAGGAATATGTGTGTGCCTGTATTTGACCAACTGATCAGGACTCTGAGAAACCATTCCACCTTTGTGTGGTCCACAGGGGACTGGGAAGAAGGAGAGAGGGTTCATATAATGTTTTACACACACACAAAAAAAATTAGGTTTAGGGGAACTGGACAGAAGAGATTTGGTCTTTGCCCTGTGAATTCACCAGTAAGAGAAATGCTGGGCACCTGAACAAAATAAAATGAGCCATTTGCTTGTGGTTCCATTGACCAGGGGAACATAGACAATGGGGTGAAAAGGCCTGGGCTATTTTGTCATGGCTTCATTGCTCAAACAAGAAATCATGGGCACCTCTGATCTCACCAAGCAGGGCTGTTTGCAGTTTTGGAAGTAGCTGACGATATAAGAGAATTAAAAGAAAAAAAAGGAATGGAGCTTACCAAATAGAAAATGCTGGGGAAAGGTGGGAAAGGTACCACTGCCTTTGCAATGGTACTGCCAGGTGTAGCTCTGTGCAAAGCCTGGCAGCTGATTCTGTCAGCTCCAAGGGTTTTTGTCTCCCCATGTGCCATCAACATGCAGCAGAACTATCTTCTAGGCATGTACCACAAGCTCTGTTTTTTGGTTCCTGCGAGCAAAAAGGAGCAAGAGTATTTTACATGCTGCAAGTATTTAAATTGGTCAGTTCACTGGGAATAAAGAAAAAGAAAAACAGAAAGAGGGAATCCCTATGGAAACAAAGCTTTAATTCCACTAACACTAATGGAGTGAGTCAGACGGGCACTGTGACCACTTACGAAGCAGGGCCAAGGAATCCCAAAGGCAAGTGCCTCTGCCATGATGGAAAAGCTCAAGCAGAGCTGAAAACAGCTCTCAAATTGGATTTTGCACATCTAAACCTGGGAATAGTGCAACCAGTTCTCCAGTTCACTGGCAAAGACTGTGGTGCAGCCCTTCATTATCAACGTCTTCCAAAAGCAACAGACACCCCAGGGAGAGAAGCTTAAACTAAGGCATTTCCTATCTCACACCTGGGATGGGATGAAAGCAGGTACACAATCACTTGCTGTGGCTTGGCCAGGTGGTGGTAACTCAGCTGTGATGCTCTGGGGTCAGCCACAGACTCACAGCTGCTTACACAGAGTCATCTAAATAGGAATTATTACTTTTTCCTGAACATTGTTTTGGGATATTTGCTGTGTATGCAGAGTCCTATATCTGTTCTGGGACGTGTATGTTCTATCTTTCAGGTGATTTATCGTGCCTTAAGTCCAGCCAACAAGATCGAAGACCCCTATAGTCCTGAGGCTCAAGATCTCCTGAAACTCACCAACCTCCGCCTCCTTTTGTTAAAAAGGCAGGAATGTCCATGCCATGGTTCAGGATTGGTAGAGAAACCTCAGAGGTTTGCCCACTATGCTATTTATGACCTAATTGTCCGGGGCAGCTGCTTTTGCAATGGGCACGCAGAGGAATGTGAGCTGCTCAACAGGACGGGAGTCGTGGACAACATGGTGAGTTCCAGACAGTCACCAACCACCTAGACTTGCTACTTACTTCATACCACCACTCTTTTCTCCATGCATCTTTTTAATCAGGTAGAATTTTTTTTTGAAGCAAAATTATTCTATAGGTACTATGACCAGCCCTATGAGTTTATTCTTTCGTAAGTGTTTGACCCTGGATGTGCAGAGGATGGGAGGTGTGTTTGTATGCACACAAAGAAGTTGCCACTCAGAGGGAATGACTGCTGTCTCCTTTTTGATTTAGCTTCAAGGATTATGTAGAGAAATGTAATAGCAGTCACAGGAAGATTAAGATAATCAAATATCCAGGTACATCTAAACACATCACTGACAGAATTCAACCCACTTTAAACTAGTCAATGGCTCCACTGGTTCCAGAAGGCTGTCTGTCTCTGTGTTGGGTTTTGAAAACCCAAATAACTCTTAGAACTTTAGTCCCTGGTGCACTCTGACATCACAGTCTCAAGAAAAACATCCTAAGATAATTTCTGTCCCTTTAGAAATATGGTACACTTGATATTTTGGTGTATTTTACTTTGGAATGTGTAATCTTTGTCTTCCTTTCAACTTTTCTATGTTCAGAGGTAGATATTTTAAGATAATTAGAACTGTATGACTTTCACAATACTTTCAAAATCATTCTGAATCTCTTCCATCTGTGGGATAATTTCAAGATTCAGCTACACTAAGTGATACTATCAGATTCAGATAATGTGGACTCACTGAAACCATAACTGTGTTGAGAAAAGCTGTTTAAAGAGTGCATCCTCCCTACTGCAAACTATTAAATATACACATAGTGAAATCAAATAGATGAATAACATGCTAAATGAATACAGCTGGTAGAAAAATAAACATTCTGCCCCTCCAAAAAGGGAAACACAATATTGTGTATATCACTGGCATAAGCACTGTAAACTATGACTGGATATTTTTTCCCACTGGTCACAAGGGAATAGAATCTTCTTGTGCCATCAATGACTTCACAGGGCAGAAGGTGAAATAGTTCTGAAGAACTGCACTTCATGAGTGACTCATGTCCCAGGAGACAAGAGGGTGGATGTAGCACGATTCACACACTCTTTGCCTAAGCAAATCTTTGCCTAAGCAGAGGTTCAAACACAGAAAAAGTAAGAAAAGCTTTCCAGAGTTTTAACTGCCTCTAGAATCCTAGATGAGGCCTGGAAAAGACCATAAGTGAACTGTTTGGAGTCCTCACATAAGTGCATGATCAAGCACACTGAAACCACTCACTGGTAGATGTTTGTTGAATTAGATTTTTTAAATTTCTGATGAAGGGGAATCAAACCCTCAGTAGCTGTTCCAATCCTGACATTTTGAAAGCTCTTCTTTAGTGCCTGCCTCAATAATCTCTGCTGCAAATTCAGGTGATTCTTTCTTGTCCCCTCTCCCTCAGTGTCACGGAGAGCAGTTGTTCTTCATCCTGCAGATACGACTGGAAGGTTCTTACCATGTCCTTCCTTAGGTTCTATTATTTGTACTAACCAGAAAAATGTGAAACCCTAAGTGGTCAAAATGTAACATTCTACACACAGGTCATACAAGCCTGGAGTAAAGATGATCGTGGTATTGTGCTCCTCTTTTCTGTGCTTTAGTTATGACATCCTAGCTCTTTCTCAAATACACAATGAAAATCCACCCCTGGAAGACCCAGGTTGCTGGATCCTTTTACAGTTTATCTAATACTTACCAATGATGATATTGTAATGTTCAGGGTTTGTTTACACGGGCAGCATGAGGGAGTTTATGTGTGTAACTTTGCATCTTACAATACAGTAATCTCCTTGCCCACACACAGGAGGAAAAGGCCTTTGTTGTTGAGGAGTGAACACCAATGACAGTTTCTATCAGCCAAACTACATTGCAAAAAAAAATCTTTGTCATTTTGCAATTTCTTGGCAGAGGGAAGGTGCTCTACTTTCAGTCACATGGTGACTGAAACAGGGTGTGGAAAAGAGCTGTTAGAAAAAAACACTGCACATCCAGAAATAATTTGATTTATTCCACTGCCCACATCTAATATTTAATGTACACATGGGCCAAGAAAGTCTCAAGACACACAGATTGTAACGTGGCTGGTGTGGGTGATGCCACAGAATGAAGGCAGAGCAGCTTCATGTTTCCTAGGCTGCTGTCAATTAATTAAATAAAATACTGGAAAAATACAGACCTCCACAGCAAGGCTTAAGTAATATGAGTTTCAGCCTCTTAAAGAGTTCAGAGTCCTCCTATGATGTGCATTTGTCTTCAGTAGTTCACAAAAACAAAAGCAATTTCATGTAGAAAACAACTGTGATTGGATAGGCCCAAAAACTGAGATCATTCTACACTTAGGTCTTGAAAAAGACATGACTGTGCTAACTTGTAAGTCTGCTCTTCTTAGTCGTGACAGAAATCTGTTCCAGTTGTAGTACTTGTAACACTGCTAGACCATGGGCTAAATAATGCAGAAAACTACAGCAAATTTCTTTACACTTTTCAGCCAACACTTTTCAACACCATTTCTTGGGGGACTGGATGATCTATGATTACTAGATGATCTGTCAGTGATCAGTTTATCTGTGGATCTGTCAGTTCAGTCATGACAACCCAGTCAGTGTCTGTGTTCTCCACTGAGGCTGCCAGTAAGAAATGCAGCTCTATGAGAAGAAATGTCTCAGATGTCCCAGTGTCATAGCAACAAAGGAATACAAGAAAACTGAAGATTGTAAACCAACATCCAAATGGTGCATCATTCCTCATAGCTTGAAATCCTGCATAGTTTCATGCATATTTTCTCTGGTCATAAGTTTGTGAAAATACAGTGAGATTCAAAGGAGACCCATAGGATCCAAGGAAAATGTTCTCTGACTTCTTTTTTCTGGCAGCAAACCAGTAATAATTACTCTATCAATGTGGGTTTAAAAAAAAAAAAAAAAAAACAAAAAACAAACAAGCCATGCACCCACCTCAACATAACTTATCACATTTCCCTTATGAACTACTGAGAATATCATGTTAGAAAGGAGGAAAACTTTGAGAAATGAAGATGGGATCTGTAAACAATGGGCAAGAAACTTCTAGACAAACATATCTTGAATTTGGGGTTTGTTGCTATTGACAGAGATGTTTTCTTGGTTTCTATTTAACTTTCCTCAGACTAAAAAAAAGACAGTGATGTCATTCTACCTTACTTAAATAGTTTCTTCTGGTAGCTAAGAACACAATTCTCCTTTATGAATTTTGCAGCCTGCATTATTCAAACTTTTTCAAGTAGCTTCTCTGTCAGTAAGGGAAATTATTGAGATTGCATTTTGCCACAGAAACTACAGAGCAGCACGTACTTTTAAATAGAGGGCACCAATATACCAGGACGTGGCCACCTGAATGCATCTACTCTTCTACAACTGGATGCAAAGGAACATAATCCTGTTCCAGGTATTGCTGCTGTAGGATGTACAAAGTTATGTGTTGCTCTGCAGTGAATTATTTTTTTATCAAGTTCCAACAAGGATAGTAAGAGCTGTCAGGTTTAGGATCTGCTTTGATGACACATTTAAGCTGAGCCCAGAGATGCTTCCAGAACAAAGTTTACAAAGCAGAAAGTGCACATGGACAGAACACAGAAACTAGACCAAAGTCCTTTTTGTTTGCCAAACATTTCACAATTCTCTTTCTAGTCCATGAGAAGTAAGTATGGACAGAGGAAAGCGAGTGTGGATTAAAATGTTTTTGTATAAAGAATTAGTAGAGGTTTTTTTTACTTGTTAATTATTGGTACCTACACTGCCAGGAAATTCTTACAAGTGGCCTCGGATGTTTCTTTTGCCTCTTTATCCTGTTTACAGAGACAAACTAGACTCCCTGTGGGTCTGATCCTCCACAATGAAGCAAATGGAAAGTTTTCCACTTAGTTCAAAGGGAGTAGGATCTGGTTCTAAGTAGGATTCCTTGTTTGGCATAATGGAAGTTACATGATGTAAAACTTGTTTTTCTACATCAGTTTTCTAGGTGCCTTGGCTCTTGTAACCCTTGCAAATGCTATCTACCTCCTCTTCAGATATCTTGTGCAGTTATGATAATCCCCAGCTAAGTTTTCATATTATCTGATCCAAGCTGTGCCAGGCTGTATGATGTTCAGCACTCAGAGATGCAGGTGGTGCTCTCTGTTGTAGCTGGCAACTCAAAAAGTATATTTTGTTTAAGAAAAAGTTACTTGTGTACATCAACTATGGGAGTAGGTTCAGGAACGTAAAAAATAAAAAGGTTTCAAGAGCTTCTAGATCACATGAGAATAAAATCTAAAACCAGAGCCCTGCACTGACTTTTTTTCCAAAAATTAAAACTGAATATAGACTTCAAGCTATGGCCATAATGATCTGGAAACATAGAATATCATATAAATTATGCCAGCAAAAGTTAGTAATGAATTACATGAACTACATGGAAAGAAAGTGGTGTTGCTGCCACCTTTGCCACTCAAAGTGGGCCAAAGCTTTTCACAGGAATCCTTGTGGGTACCTGCAGGTGGGTGAGAAAGTTTCAGGTATTTGTGTTCAGAGATGACAACGAAGATGACAGGAGAGCATCAAGGAAAGTTTCTCTTTAATTGTACTGGATAGTGTTGGTGAGTTTCTGGTTCCCCAGGGCAAGATGTGCTTCAAAACTGTGACTCTAAATGACTATTAACTTCTCAAACAATTACTTAGATAAAAGTTGGAAAAGGATATTCAGACTTGTCTTGTCACTGGTCACTCCAGAAGATCCTCTCTCACAAAAGTCACCAGAACCCTTAACTTACCTACACAAGTCTAAAAAAGAGCTTTCCTGTACATCCCATGCTTCTCCTGTTGTTCCAGGAAGACTGGCACTTTAAAGTACTGACCCCATTCCTGCCAGGAATCACATCTTGGCCAACCCAAAAATCAACACCTCTGTCCTTCTGAGTTATTAAAAATTTGACGTCAAGCAAAAATATGGTACGTGTTCCCATTTTATTTTAGATAAATTGTATCCTCCAAATTCAAGCACGGTCTGGGCTGTGCTTCTACCCTCTTCTGATCATAATCAGAGTGTTTAACTTGACGTCTGTGCAGATTCTCCATGAGTTCAACTGAGAACCTGTGGTTTGCAGCCAGAGCATCTGGCATTCCTACCATCAACATGATGCTTTGAGTATCTGTGGGTTAGATAATAACCACACTTTTGATGGTATGACCTATATAAAGGCTCGGTCAGGAGGAGTTTTGCTATCATAAAGTCGACAAGTTTTTCCTACATTTTATTATTGTTGTGGAAATGTCTTTTACTACTGCTGAAGTCCAAATCAGCAGTAGTTCCTATTCAGGAACAGTGTTTAAACACAAGCCTAAAAGCTTTTCTGAATCAAGGCTCAGTGTAGATCCACCCATGCAGACATTCATCTTACTTGTACAAAATCATCTCTTCTTTTGTGGAATGGAGCCCTAAACAATTTCCTATGTGACATCAGCAGCCTTTAAACACAGCTTTTCTTAAAAGCACTTGCTATGAGTGAGCTATTTAAACATATATTAATTGTATTCTTCAATTACTCTAATTAATAGTGGTGTTTGTTGTTTCAATCTCTTTAATTATGTTCTCTGCTAGTTTCATCTCTGGGAAAGAACCATAATAATCCCACTAGTACAAACATTTGTACTTCTAAATATATCTTAAGGCTGATAAAATACGCCTTATAGTTCTTTCAAGGATTGCTTTTCACATTAAAGCTACAAGAATCTCTCTGTGTGTGGCTAAGAGAGGGAAAGAGTTGTTTCATCTTACAGCTATCAGCCACCATTTGTGACCAATATCTCTCTGATGTCCCATAGTGCAGCATATCTGTGAGGTCCTTTCATTTAAGATCCTTGCAATATATGTTTTTGCTCTCTAAATTGAATCTGACAAAGCTACCAACACTAGGATGTTGCTGTGATGTGATGTGATGTGATAATCATAGGACCTGCTGTGTTTGGCCTCATATATTCAGTCATTGTGTTTTTAAGCTCTGCTGGGACTGAATAGACTGTTGTGTTGTTTCTGTCCTCAGCTCACCTATGTGTTAGCAGAACAAAAATTTTCAGTCTTTTACCAAGGCTTTTCAAGGCCTTTCAGCCAGTTCACTCGTTCCCAATGAATATTCCACTAATTTAGGCAAATCTTTCCAGAGTTGTAGCTTGTGGTTGCGCAGAATTTGCATTTTAATACTTTAGCAGCAGGTGCACACAAAACATGAAGAAATTTTGCACAGGATTATAAACAGATTCCATTTTATTCAGTGCAAAAAAAGTTATAAAATCCTACATATATTTCCTTGCCTTGGTTCACTCACTGTGCTAGAAGGGCCCTGGGGATTAGCTTTGCATCATTTAGGCATTTAGAATCCTTCCCATACTGTGCACAACTTTTCTGCTAAATCATGGACTATGTCACCATTTTTCTCCCTTCCCAGATTCCTTATAAATTTGGCTGGTCCTGTGCCTTTTCAGACCTGCCCTCCCCCCACTCTGCAAGCTGCAGCCATTTGCAGAGAAGTTGCAGGAATCTATTTGTGTCTTGGCTTCATCTATTCCATTCCTCAACATAATTTCTCTTGAACGGGAGCTGTGCATGCTGCCAAGTTCACTCAATATAGAGGTAAAACTTCAGAGAAGAACTCACAGGCACACTTTGGGACGGGGTTTTCAATCACACACCCCTGGAGCCACTGTGGCTTAACTAGCAGAAACCCAGATGAGTTGAGACAGTTGCTGGAGTTAGCCAGATTTATTACAAAATAAATGGCAGAATTATTTGGCCTTTTGAATGAACAGGTCATGTCCAAACTTCTCTGAACTGGCCACAGTGTGCTAATCCCTACACCTGACCTGTAAGTCCACAAATTATTGTCCATATATCAGAATCTAAATCTAATCTTCTCTTATTTTTCCTCTCCTCAAACTACTTCTGGGTCTTTCTACGGTAAAGGCTGCCAGTCAGGCCAGGCTGGAACACAGCCTTGAACAAGACCAAACTCAGTTGTGCCATTCCCTTTCAGGAGATTTGAACAATGGTATTTACTCATTATGCTGTGATTCAGGCATTCACCTGATAAAATACTGAGCCTCGCTCCCCCTTCTGTTTCCTCCATTTTTAAGACACTCACTAGGAGCTGGTGACCTGCTGTAACTCAGATGCTGCATTTAAGCCTCACAGCTGTTATTTGTGTGCAGTTTGTTACCGATTAATAGTGGAGTTTTTGGCATTGTAGGCAGAAATAAAAGGACAGCTTACTCAAAAAAATCAATAAAAACCAAGCGAGAATTCAAAAAGAAAACAGGAAGAAAGCAGAGTGAAATATGGACTGAGGCACAACCATCTGTGTATAAAGCCTAGGGGAGGTGAATTCAGACAGAGGATGGAGTTGTGTTTTGGAACTGTCACAGGTTGAGTTATATCCCCTCACAGGAAGTACGAATTTTATACCTCTTCTGGTCTGTTTATCCTGCCCGTTTGTTACTGTTCAAAAAGGTCTTAGTGATGCCAGTCTGAATATTCAGCTGAACACTATCACTGATTTTCCTCCACCATTGTCTATTCAGTGAATTTGGAACCAGGGGCAGCTCATTCACTCACTCACTGCTTTGGAGTTCAAAACCTGTACGGGCTGAGGTGGCCTTGCCAGAAGGGTCCCACATCTTCTCATTTCACTACAAGCAGGTACTACAAGCCTCTGATGTCATTGCAAACTGCTGTATCCAAAATTTCTCTGGTGACATTACAGAGTGAATACAGAATCCAAAGACAAACATTTTCTCTGAATCAGCAACAGTTGCTCTGATCTGGACTACTTCCAAATTTATCCTTCATTGATTAGGAAAAAAGCCCCCAAATAGACTGAGAACAGCCCAGAAGAAAGAGTAAAACTGAATTTACTGAAAGGATAATGGGTAAAGAAACTAAATGGGCAGAGAGAAAACAAGAGGCTTCAGGTATTGCACAAAGCTGTTCAGGAATATATTATTTGTATATACACCTTATTAAAGGTATTATACAAAGAGTTTAGGAAAAAAATTAAAAATTGCAGGACAAACAGGTGGAAAATTTTCACTCACTTTCTCAGCTGTGGATCAGAATTCAGGTGAAGCAACTCTGTGCAGCCAAAGGTGAATAAATATAATGTAATTTCTTGGAACTGTTGTATGAAAACAGGATGTGGTCCTACCACACTATTTGCTATAAATCAACCAGAAGTTACAGAGCTTCATGGAAGAACTACTGGAGGAAATTCATGGCTTAGTATAGCAGGTTCAAACTGATCATCCTGGCATTAAAATCCATGAAGCTATAACCTCCTCTGTGTCCTGATTCAAAGCTGCTCAGGTGGTAGATGTAAAAATCAAAGCCTTTGGCAGCAACACCAGACTTGTAACAGCACGACTGTACTGTGAGGCAGATGAGGGAATTAATCCAGATTAAAAATACTAATGCCAAGGGAAAAAAGCATGGTTTACCTTTTTTTTTAAACATGGTTTGATTTCATAGACCAATTTACACATGACTCAGAGCATGATGCAGGTGATAGCATAGGAAAAAATAGTAAGGAAAGGATAAATGTCTCAAAATGAGACTGCTCCCAAAAACTTTGCATCATGAAACCACAACCTAATAACTTAGCTGCTATATCAAAACAAAAAAGCAGAGCTGTCACATGGCCATTAAAGCCAATATGATGGTGACTGACTATAACAAAACATGTGTGTTCCTTTCCTGGACTAATATTATCCTCTAACCGCAAGTATATCAGCTTCTAAACTTCTACCCTTTGCCAAAAATGATTAGAAAACTGGAAGCAGGAGTTTTCATCTTTCAAAGCTTATAGCCTGCATTAGTGACATGAGCAACCCTGGCTGAATGCACTCAGGGTGCAGGACTGTGAGAATGCAAACTCTAACAGGTGATGCACATGGCACTCCAGACTGGTGTTTTGAAATGGGGAGGTTTATATGATCACACAGTCTATCTGCCTGCTACTGCATCTTTTTCTCTGATCCATTCCCCACAGTAGCTTAAAAATAGTTTTAAAAACTACTGTCAGAGCAACTGAACTCTCAATACAATGATGCTTCAATGAACGGGAAAGAGCATTGGAGACAACTAGAGTTATCAGAGTAACGAGGAGAAGCAGATAAGGGAGGTGACATAAAAATTCCATAATATCTCTGAAATACTCAGTTATTGCAGCAATGAGCACTGTGGAGAAGTCCATACAAGCCTAAATACTTTAGTATCTAAGGATCAGTGAAATACAGTGAAATATGAGAGATGTGGGACAGAAATCCCCCGGATTTCAATTTTTTTCCTGTTGTACCAATATATTTATATGAATTCGTATAAATCAGTGTCATAAACTACTCAGGCTTTAGATGAGAGCTGGCCAGTTTCCTAACTTATGGCATGAATCTTGTGTAAGCCTCTGTTGCTCACAACCTGCTTTCAAGCTTCCTCCACCTGGATTTCCAGCTCCAAATCCAGAAAGCAGAAGTACTTGTTTTTCCTCAGATGCCTCCTAGTAATCAAATATCCTAAAGCTTCCAGTGACATTAATCCAGAGGCAATCCAAGTATTATTAGTATTATTGTCCTGAAGGCAGTAACTGAACTTTAACAGCCCTGACCAGCCCCACCTGGAACTCATACCCATGCTCTCTGTCTATTGGCCAGGGGCTCTATTTAAGCTCAGCCCTGGGCTGCTAATCTCTATTTGAGTATGATCTGGGTGTGTTTGTGTGTCTCCTTGCTTCTGGCTCCTGGATGGATCAGGGCTCAATGCTGTAGGTACGTTCCCTCGTGGTGGAACCTCCCTGGCACGTGCTGTAGCTCGTCTCTCCTGCCCTCTGAATGGATTTTGAACCCATACCCATGTTGGGAGCTTCTTTCTGGGCCTCTCACTGCTCCTGTCTTGCCTTGGTCCATCCCCTTGCTGCTTCTGTGGTAGCAGCTCCCTGCTCTGTCCCCTCTGCTCGGGATGGTGCCCCCTCAGTAAGGGCACAGCCTGTGCTGTGATAACCCTCAGCTTGTATCTTTTCAACCCTTAAAGAGAAACTGGTCCTTGCTGCTTCCTGACAATCCTTTCCTTAATCATAATTTCTTCATAATTCTGACCTGCTTTTTAGGGCACAGATAAATATCAGTGTAGTTTTCCTGAATTTGTACTTCTCTGATTACTTTGTTACCTTGGCACTATAATCCTTGTGTTTCAGTGAGAGTCAGTGCATCCTGAGATCTTGCATTTGGTAGAGAACACAATTTTCTAGGTTTTTTTTGATGTACTTTTGCAAGAGAAATGCAGCCTTATTTCAGCACTGAATAACAAGTCAGGGACATACTTGCCCTCTTCATGCTGGTGTTGAGTGTGACTCTCACATTCTCCCTTTCCTAAGCAGATATCTCATTTCCTATTTTATCAGACAGTTTCCTGTACTTCATTCTTGTTCCTTCTTGGACTTTAGTCTCTGGCTGCCTCTCCTATCTCCCCCTCTCTAACAGAACAAATTGTTTTGTCTTGTTATTTGCAGCCGCCTCACCTACCCTTATTTCACCTTGCACTTAAATGTAACAGGGCTCTTCCACTGCTCAGTTTCTTCTGCATTAACCAGTTTTCTGCAGTGGCCACTTAGATCCATCGATCATCTTTCTTGTGTGGTCTGTGTGAGATGTTTGTCTCTGCTCTCTCCTTCTATCCAAATTCTTTCTGTAATTCATTCTCCCCTCGTGTTGCACTCTGTTCCTTATCTGTTTCACCTGTAAATGCTGTCTATGAGAACTTTCTAAAAGAAGTTCCATGCCATGTTTCCTTTTGTCTGCTCAGTGGCTCTCCTGCCAGCTGCTTGGCTTTTCAGCCCTTTTGTTTTCAACTCAGTCTTCTTTCCACACACATTTGGTAAACGGTTCCATAGGAGGAATTCACAGGCAGGAAGCTTCCTCTATGCCTCTGTCCTACTCACAACATACCACAAACTACAGTTCACAACAAACTAGCGGGCAATGAGCAAACTAACACATCTACTTTCCAAAGAACAATCAGACTTTTCCTTCCTCACTGAATTTTCCTGTTTGTTTTCTGAACAATTGTTCGTGAGTGTTCACATCATCTGTGCAGTGCACTGTAAGTGCTGGGTCCTGTAGAATAATTAATATTTGATCATGTCATTCATGCCTATAACAAGATTGCACAGTTTAATTATGCCATTTCCCAGCTGTACAGTCTCAGCATTTTTCATGGGTTTTTTTTAAGCAGTGAATGTACAGTTTTTGTGTATATTTCTAAAAAAATAAATGGCCCAACTTACAGATTTTGCATTGAAATACATTTTAAGAAGCACTTTCCTAATAAGTGAATGTATCCAAGATTTTGTTTTGACCCATTTTGGAATGAGTTGTAAAGTCCAGGTGGAGTTGAAGTTTGGGGATGTTAAAATCTATGATTCTGTATCAGGCTCACTTTCTTATCTCACTCCTGGCCCTTTCCTCTGTTCTGTGGCTTCTGAAAAGCAGTCCCTGTGTCCACAGGGGAGAATGTTAAGCCCGAAAGGCCAAACCCAAACAGGGGTAAGCACAACACTGTTGCTTGTTAGTATTTTTACCTTTGTCTCTGTAATTTGTCACACTCTTTAGTGCTTTGAAAGTGGATGATTTTCTTGTGCAAAGGTCTGGAGAGGCATCAGGTAGTGTGCTCCGTGCTGCATCCCCCTGAGGTTTGCTGGTGCTGAGCTCCGACTGACAAACGCGCACCCTGAAGTCTGTGCTCAGTGTTCCGTGAGGAGGCAGCAAACCTGCCAGCTGGCCATGGAGGGGCGATGGCATCAGCTGCAGCCTATCCCTCTGCTTGCTACATCACATTTCTGCTCTGGGAGGATTAGAAACCAGGGGAGCGGAGAGCAAATTGCTGCAGGCACATGAGTTTGGGGGCAGGGGAGCACATTCATGCAACTGCTTTTTTTGAACGCTTCTCTCTTGATCCCAAGCTACCTGCTCTGTCAGATGGGGAAGGGGGGACTGCAAAGGGAGAGTCTGACTTTCAGGAAAGACTGTGGAAAACTGTAACTCAGATTACTTGCGAGATTAAAGGATTAGAGTCAATTCACACCGCAGTCAAAATGAAATTTCAGCCTCTGTTTTTTGTGTAATGTGCAGTGGGCCAGAGCTGTGCTGGTGCTTACAGAACTCAGCATCCTCAACAGCCCATGCAGGTCTAGTTCCTGATTTCTGTGCATTTCCTGCTCTAGTACAAGTGTTTCCTTGTATGTGACATACATACCAGTAATTAGCAGCCTCTCTTGTGATAAGTATAGAACATGCTGTATGGTACCACCTTTCCCTTTCTCCCACTCCCTATACTGGGTATTTCCTCAAATAATTTATCTGGGAAATCCTTTCTCTGAAGCATTGCAAACAGATATTGGAATCCAGTTTCTTCATTAAAAAACCCCCAACCCAACAAACCCAAACAACAACATAAAAACACTCCTGTAAGGCCCTTCTTGAATGTGGTTTGATACTACAGAATCTTGTGCACCAAATTACAGTGTATAGTGGAACTGGCTGTTATACTCCTGGTGTGTGAAATTACTTGGCCACAGAACCAGTTTCAATACTAACTTTCTGTTTGAAGTCTGGACTAGCTCAGTTTCCAAGATCAGGTTTCTGGTGTGAATACCTGTTTCCAAAATCTGACATATAATGGAGTATTTCCATGATTAAAAATTAAATTAAAAGAGAGAAGGCTACATGTTCGAGCTCCAGGCTCTGTGGGTCTCTGAAGAGAGCCAGGCAGCTGTGTGAGAGTTGTGCAGGAGAAGTCTCACCTCCTCATGAGGCTACTGGGGACTCCACCACGTTCTTGCTGGTAGCTATTTGACCGTATTCTTTCCCCTGACAGGTCCATGGGAAGTGTGTGTGCAGGCACAACACGGCAGGGGATCACTGTGAGAAATGTGCTCCCCTGTACAATGATCAGCCTTGGAAGCCAGGAGATGGAAAAACAGGGGCCCCAAATGAATGCAGAAGTAAGTGGAAAGGAGGGTACTGATCCAGGCTTTCAGGATGAGCACTCACCATGCCAGCAGGCAAAGCTGCCTAACAAAGACTTCTGTCGATTTACACTAATGGTGCAATTACATAAACTGGGGATAAATTGCTGGTCATTGATGGAGAGCTTCAGTATGCACATTGTGTTTCTGCAGCTGACCCACTGGGGCTATTGGGAAGTGGAATTCACAAGCCAGAAATTTAGTTTACATGCAGCTATGCCCCCTCACATTTCAGGTTCCAGCAGGGTTTAAGATACCATCAGGTTGGTTTGGAAAACGATACCATTTGACCAGTGTTGCTGTGTCTGTTACATAAACTTGAAGGATATTCTCCTGTCCCCACCAGAGTGTCGCTGCCACAACCACGCCGAGAGCTGCCACTTTGACCTGAGTGTTTGGTTGGCATCAGGAAAGCGCAGTGGGGGAGTCTGTGACAACTGCAAGCACAACACAGAGGGACATCGGTGCCAAAGGTGCAAACCAGGGTATTACCGAGACAGGGGGAAACCCATGTCCTCTGCAGAGGTCTGCAAACGTAAGTGACCATGTTTCGTGTGGTGAAGGCAAATGAATGGTGCAAGAGCCAATGAAAGAATGAAACAAACAATTTCTACAGAATCAATAACTCCCATAGAGGTAACTCATGAGTATTACTATATTTTCTTTGTATTCTTTTCCTAACCTACATTTTTTTAATCCAAGATGATCATCCTGATTTTTTTTGTGTCTATGTCTCCTCCTGGTATCACACACTTTTTTTGTAATAATAATATATTGCCTTTTGGGAAAGGTACATTCTTGTGTATGGGTTTAAATTAATATGGTCCCCCTTTCTTGAGGCATATTTTATTTACCTGGGGTTTTTTTCCTGCACCTCTCAAGACTGTGTTTGCTTATGTGCAAGCTATTGTCAAATTCCATTTGATTGTGTAACATCAGTACACATCAATACATACAATAATAGATGCAGGAAGCACAGGACCATGCATATTAACTTGGAAACAAATACATGAGAGCTCAGCTAGACTTATCTCTGAATTCCACAGCTGTATTACGGTGTGATCTGCCCAAATTAATTGCATCATTAACACTTCAGCAGAATGTGTTAGGAAGTGACTGGCACAGAGGCACTAATGGTTGCACACAGAGGGTGTACAACCTCTGGATCAAGGTAGTTTGCACCCAGCCGGTCCGAAAAAAAGCCCAAATCTCCCTTACTTAGTGTAAACATTTCCTGAATATCCTGCCAGGCTTCACACATCTGATTCCATCTGGCATCCATTTGGGAGGTTGCTACTTCCAATAATATACACAATTTCCTTTTTCCCTTTGGATAGTTTTCCTTCTCCATAGCTCAGACATCAGCTGCTAGCACAGAGAACTTCATCCTCTGTAATCTAACCTCTGACATCATGAGCTTTTAAAGCTTTCCTCACCCTTTTAATCACTCCTCTGCCTAGGACTGTGTGGCTTGCGACATTGGCTAAAATTTCTGTGCCCAACATATCCAGTGCTTCTGCTCTTCTGCATTCTTCCTGCTGGAACTTGGTGACAGCCCAGACTGCTTCCACACAACCCTTTCTTTTCAATTTCACGATGCTCATCACAGAACACTGATCAGCAGACAGGGTTGAGGGTGAGCTTATCTGACTCACCCTGCATCCCTCAGTGTCCTGTGGTGGCCCCTTCCTAGTCCTGTTTCTACTCTGAGCACATTTGCTACAGGGAAATATTGTAATGAGAACAAATTGTTGTGCCAGAAGATTAGCTTTCAATCTTCTAGTACCTAAAAGAACCTGTGTATGGACTCTTGTATCGAGCAGCAGGGTGACAGTACAGTAACCAGCATCATGTGTAATACTAGATAACTGTTAAAGTCAAGGAGCACTGGAGAGCAGCGAAAAGGGAAAAACTTTGTTTGAAAATACAGCCTATCTGTGTGGAAACCCTAGAACGGTCTGCCTGGATGAAATCAGACCTTGACTCTACCTCTGCCTCTTTTGTCTGCTCTGGTTACAGGTCTCTCAGTACCCCCTGCCAAATACTCTGCATAGCAAAAGAAAAACTCTTCAGAAATTTACCTTGCTGAAAGAGCTTTATTCCTGTCATGCTGGTCAAGCACAATAATGCTCTTTTCACCTGGGAACATGCTGCTGCCAGCAGAAGGCCCCCAAATACAATTGTCTCCACTCTGACTTGCATGTTCATGCCTAGATAGCTGCCATCCTGCTTTAGTCCCCTGAAAGTTATATGTCTTTTCTAGGCTCACGGTACTGTCAGTGGAGAAACAGGGGGACCTCTGGGGAATTATTTATTGCAGTCTAAGGTAGATGCCTGAGATAAATGAACTGAATTGCCCTCTAAAGCATATCTATTTCCTTCACTTAAGAGCTACTCTGGATCACTTGCCTGCAATAGAGTTTCTGTTGCTTGAGATGCATTTAATAGTTTGATTCAGCATTACTGCAGAGCTAAGCAGGACCCTTTCTGTGCACAATTCAAGTCAGTGGGACCTTTCCCAGGTGTGTAAAGGCACGTTTGCCATATCAAGATATAAGGAAAGGGCACTGCAGTTCAATCCAGAGACTGTCAGTGTGTGAGCGATGCTTGTGCCTCTGTGGGAATACAAGGTACCCTAGATATAACTACAGAGTTAAGAGAAACCTGGGAGGGAGGTGGTTAATCTGTACCTTTTCCCTTTTATTTAAGGCAAAGAAGAGAATTCCCACAATAAGACTCAACAAATTAGCTTATAAGGGTAGTATTTTGTAGAATGGAAGTCCTGATCCCCAAATGCTTCCCCATGTGCATTGCAGGCAGTGTGTCACTGTGAACTTCATGTTATGCTGTACTTTTATAGAGAATTTTCAGGGAATGCTTCACTACTTTGATTATGATGTGACAGCAAAACCAGAAACACCAATGGAGACAGGCAGAGCTGTTGTGGTTAGAACAGTTTCAATGTGGCAGAGGGAAGGTTTCACCTCCAGGACCTTCATCATCTACAAATGCCTAGAGCTGACATTAAACTGAAAAGCCTCATGCAGGATGTAAGAGAGAGACCCTCTTCTCTATCCTTTAGGTTGCAAAACTTGCCTTGCTTGTAAACCTAATCTGATTTAGTCTAAGTTGTTCAGGTTGTGTGATCCTAAAAAACAACTTGGGTTACTCAGTAAAAAAAACAGCTACTGTTTTTGAGCATTGCTAATACATAAGAAATTAGACAATCACACCACCAGGTACCTTTTTCTCATACTTTAGCCTGCTGATTATTAATGGAAGAGTTGCCCCTTCCAGATTAGAATGTTTTTTAGGATTTAAATGTACCAATTCCAAGGCATCATCCCACTTTGAGAAAATCATGCAAACAGACCAGACTAACAACAACAAATGGAAAACCCACCCACTGAGCAAGTGTTGAAAAGCATTAATAAACTGCAAACAGGAGACTGAATGGATGGTTTTAGTGAGAGCAACCTGGTGCTCAGCTTCCCATTTTGAACTTGGAGATAAAAAAAAAAAAAAAAAACCTCAATGGGAGATCAAACTTGACCCTTGTGTACAGTAGATACTGAGCTGGGAAAGAAAATCTGATGAAAAAGCTGAATGAAATGCTGTGCTAATCCCTTTGAGAAAGCACGCTTGAAGAGTGCTCTGCCATCCAGAGCAAAGTCTAGGTTCAGCTGTGACATCCCCCTCAGGCTCCCAGAAAGTTAACAGGACACTGCCCAGGCCCAGAGAGAGTCTTTAAGCATTAGTCATAATAATGAATAGCATTCTCTCTTAATCTGCTAGGGAAAAAAAAAAAAAAAGTTGTATAACAATTGGATCTCCTGGCACTATCTAAACCACCCTTAGCTGACCCTCCAATGTGAGACTGCAAAGACATTCCCCTGTAAAAAAAAAAAAAAAAAAATGTTGAAATTTGATATGTAAATGGGAATCTGCTGTTCCTTTTTGTCTGTAGAGGTGGCCTGCCTCTGATCCCTTTGCTTCTCCTGTTCCTAGCAGCTGAGATGAATGAGAGCTGGGTCATGCGCAGAGCCTTGTTTTGACACTGCTTAGATCTAGATTAAAAAAAAAAAAAAGGGGGCATGAAAAGAGCCCCAGAGCAAGGCACACACCTGCCTATTATTGGGGGTGACAACAGAGGATTAAGCAGTTTGGATATAGACTTGTATGGAAGCTTTGACTCAGAAGCCTAATCGTTTCCTAACCAATGGTTAGCAAAGCTGCTGTATCCTTGCCTCTTTCCTGTGGCTTATGTGGAAGCTTAAGGGATCCTTCTGAAATGGCACCATCTTTTGTACTCACCCTTTGCTTAGCTTAAAAATAATGCAGGCATGTAGACCCATTTAAAAGGGTCTCTAGGAAAACAAGCTTTTTTACTTGGAGAACAAGAGGTGAAAATTAAAATGTGCACAGATGCACATGCACGCACACATGGTCTGAAAGGCTCTGCTTCTCATCCTTTACTTCTGAGCAGAGGGAGTGAACTTTTAATTCTAATATCACAAAGGCCCCATCACATCTTGGTTCAAAGTCTGTCTTAATCAGCCCTGACCACACACAGAGCTGTCTATCTTATTTCCTTCATTTAAGAAAGAGCATTGGCAGAATCAATCCCCACACCTGACTTGCTTTAAAAATTGCTTAAAAATGCTCCAAGGATGCACATATATATATTTCAGATTCAAAAGGCTTTGCTTGATTTCTTTTTTTCATTTTGCTTGGGTTTCTTATCAAAAAGCCAGTGTCTGTTCATATCTTACACGTTATTATTAGACAAAGTTTAAGGCAAGGTACCTCAAAGGCCACTGAATTACTTGAGCACCTGCTGTTTTCCTGTAAGTTGGGACCATATTGTTACAACCAATATTATATTTTACATCTGTGTCTAATTAAATGGAGAAGACAGCTGTGCTGAGGGCAGACAGATTTATTGAGGACTTGAGTGGAGGCTGCTGCATGAATTATTCATTTTTCATTATTTTCTTGTCTCCTCCCTTTTACAGTACTTTTTGACAAAACAAACTTAGTATGAGAGTGAGACTAAAAGACAAGAGGATGCTTTGTGCTACTTTGTGACCAATAGCCAATTCTAAAGTACAATTCTAAATTTTTCACTACACTACTGTCAAGGGGAGAACCCAAATAAACCAGCCAACTCTGAGCCAGAACTGTCTGCACACCGTCCCTAACATAATTGATGATGCCTTTGACAAACAAGGCCATTGTCACGTCGGCTGGTGTTTTGTTAGACAGGGAGGCGGATGGAGAGAAAACCAGGGTTTGCCCAGAGAAAAGAAGTAAAAATCAGCAGGAAAAGTGTTATCAAATACTGGAAAATGTAAAAAGGAGAGGTTTTGGCAACTTCCTTTTATGCTTCTTTAATTGTGAGGTTTATTTGCAAATCCATGGTACTGTTAAGCAGATAAAACCCAGTCATCCACAGCTGCCCTTTCAGCATGTGACATGTGGGCTCTTATTTTAGGAGTTACCTTAGATGCACAACTGGGATTTTGGCCGTAATACTCTGGAAGCCAGACAATGTACCCACCCAAGCTGAAATGCTAAATAAACACAGACTGAGTAAAGCGTTTGCAAGCCACTTGTATAACTCATCTGAAAGTGTTGTACATGTATTGATTCAGCTTTCTGATCCATCAGAAGTTGTCCCAGTTTCTAACTATATGCCCCACAGTTCATCTGGGAACCTTAGGTTTTCTGAACTGTAGCCCCAAAATAAAAAAATGCCCTTTTTTCTGACCTCCTCATCAGCTTTCACCAGTGCTGTCAGTCACTGTGCTGTAATATTTTCCCTCAGGGATAGGATGGGAGACAGTCTCATCTTCCTGAATCAGGATCCAGTCTCAGCTGGGGATAGGTCTTCTACTGATGGGATTTACCCATCTGTTACGTGACTCTAACTGATGAAACCTGAAAACTGGAAATAAGATGGGAATAAAGACCCAGAAGTTGAAGAAATATGTTTTAGGTGAAAACTCCTCAGGTAGATGCCACATGTGGAGATATTACAGTGAAAAAAACACCTGAATTCAAACCAACCCAGATGTTGGCAACCTCTTAATCCTTGTGACTCAGACCTATCTGCAGTAAAGGAAAGGTGTGTTTTCCCTCTTTATCCCCAAATCTATGACAATCATTTTCTTCAGTGACTGACAAACTAAATGTCTCTTTTTCTAGGGTGATGTAGTTGACCCTGCAAAAATCAGGGGGGAAAAAAAATCTAATCAAGTTTAGGGATAAAAAAATCATAACTTGCCTTTGAAACTGCCCGTGCTAATGAGCACTTCAGTGTCACACCTGCTCTCCAGAACTGACAGCACAAGCCCTGGGTTTGCTCCCAAAGTCAAGACTGCTTTGTGGCAAACAGGCGAGCTGCTGCTGCCCGCCAACCGGCTCATTGTGCTGAGCACGCTGCCCACGACAGCACGCTCATTTTCTGTCCTTAGGCTATTGTACCAGTGTCCCCTGAAAACAACAGGCCAAGATCTGTCTACAGCAGTGTAATAATATTATTAAAGTTATTTGCATAAAGAGCACGGGGCATGGGGGAAAAAATAACTATGGTAAGCAGGTCATAGGAGAAATACAAAATTGCTCATCCTCTTTCTTGTATAATTTTCAAAGGATATTTTCTTAAGTATCAAATATGAGGTTGGAGATGAAAGGGAACTCTGTCCCTGCTACACTTTCAACTCATTATAGTCACATACTTGCCCCTTCCCCTTGGAAAATGATGTGTGGAATCAGTGTTCATTTGGTCTCTTATCTGTGAGATCATGAAGAAAAGCAGTTTGATCAGAAGCCATGATGGGCAAGCTTCAAAAGCTTTGGAGATCATGTTTGGTTCAGATAAGTATCCAAAACGCTGTCCCCTGATCCAAGCTATGTAAACATGCTGGGTGCCCAACATTTAACTGAAAATCTCTGTTAAAGCAGGTCTTAGCCACAAGATTTTTATTTCTGCCCTCTTCCAGATGGATGAAGTAGTGATGCATTACCTTTTCAGTCTGTTCTACAAGCAAAAGCCAGGGCATGCTGCCCTGTTAATACAAAATGATCTGAAATATGAAGGCCTGGAGTTCAGCTCAGCTGTCATTTTAATCAAACTGGTTTGAATACCAGAAATGAGTAGGTTTGTTTATTGCTTGTATTTAACCTCTGCAGAGCTCTCAGCACTAGGCTTGACCATCTCAGCTTCTGCCTTGATGGAGAGGAGTCAACCGTGCTGGCTTTGCACCTCTCTCTGTGTATCCCTCCCTGATGCTGCCACATCTGGAATGTACTAATGGAGTGGGACAATGACAATTTATTGTCTGTGGAGGCAGAGTTGCCCACAGGAGCTGTAACTATCTGTTTTACTGCCAAGTTGTCTTGAGTTGCCAGGCTGGTGCCAAACTGGCAACAGCATTAGAAAAATTTGGGGGGGGCGTTTCCTCCTTTTTGCTCATCTTCAGCTACATGTAAAATACGTCTAGTGAGTTTAGAGGTCTTCTCTAATTCTGTTTGCTTTCCTTGAAAAAGATCTGCTCATATATTTGTAAAAAAAAAAAATTAAAGAACTTGATCAGCTTCTTCACAAACATACAGTACTGCAGGGTGAGACGTGTCCCTTAAAACTTGCACTGAAGGAATTTATGCGCTCTGTGGAGGCAGAAATCAAAAACGTGTTTCAGGTCATCTAAACCACCTGTATAAGCTGCATCTACCCCTAAGGAAATGGTAGTTTTGTGATCTCTGTGTTTACAGGAAAGGTGATGTAGGCAATACCTATCATTTTTTACCTTGTCTATGTTAGTGAATCTTTTTGCCAAACACTTTAAAAGTGAATGACCTTCAAGCCCCTTTAAAAATAAACACACAAGGGAGTCTTCCTGGTACCACTTCAAAACCTTGCATGGTCAAGGTCTGTGTAGCAGAGAAGAAATGACTTTCACGCATGAATGCTACCAGTTGTACTTGTTTTGCTGTGTTTAACGAGTTAAAAAGAAGCAAAAATAATATTGCAAACATAGGCTGAAATGGAATGTTTACCAGCTCTGACTTAAAACCACTGAGCATAAGGAAGAGGGTACAAGTTTATCAGCCTTGCAGAAATGCCACTTAACAAGGTGATCCCTTGGCACACAGTGTGACTCACCTGCTACCCTGTCTCCACAGCCTGTGCCTGCCAGCCCATGGGTTCAGCCAACGCGACCTTCAGCAGCAGCTGGAGGTGCCACCCCCGGACGGGGTTCTGCTACTGCAAACCCGGCGTGGCGGGTCCCAACTGCGACAGGTGCCTCGTGGGATACTGGGGCTTCGGAGAGAACGGCTGTCGCCCCTGTGACTGTGCAAGAGACTGTGACCAGCACACTGGACGCTGCTTCAACAGGTGAAGAAACCCTTCTTTGGGTTCTCTGTGAAATGAAGCAAAGACTAACAAATACCACAGCAGTATTTGTTTGGAGGGTGCACGATCATTTGAAAAGGCAGCTGGAAATCATAAGAGGTTTCTTAGATTACATTTCGTGTCTGGCACGCTTTTAAGACCAGTGTGTTATCCAAAGCAATCTTGAAATGATGACTCTTTTCAGTAATAATAGGCAATTCCACAACTCCGTGATATGTATACCATCTATAAATACACCTGTTTGCCTTGGGAATAGATGGAAGAGTCTGAAGAGCTTGCCCTCTCATCTGTGCCCTGGGTAAAATGAATGACAAAGTCTCCATCTTGTTTCTAGAGGGCAGGCATCTGTGCCCCAGATGGGTATAAATCAATACAGAAATCCTGTGATTTGCTGAGCCACTGCAGCTCTACGGGTCCTACAGCTGTTCTCAGGTCCTTGTGACATCAGGTGGTCACTAACTTAGAGTTATGTAATTCTCTAAAAACAAACAAACTGAAGGCAAAAAAGGCATGCTTTATAGCTACTTTAAAAATGCTAAGTCAGCAGTGGTAAAGCCTAAATAAAAGCCTAGGTCTTGTGATCTCTGTCTGGCATGAAGGCTTGCTCTTATTTGTGCTCCCAGTCTGAAGAAAGCATGTTCATTTGTCTGGATACAGCCATGTGCTACAAACACCTGCTTCCCACCCGTGTCATGTCCTCACCAGTTCTTCTGTTTTATGTGTCCTCAGCTATGACAGTGAGCCATTCTTTAACATCCCCATTGGGGGACGAATCCCTGACCTTGTCCAAACACCAACCAACGAGAGCGAAGAGGAGTGGAAATGGAATGACCACGAGCAGGGATTTTCTGCACTGAGGCATCCAGGTACAGCCCAGAGTCTGGGAACATTCACTGAATTCACTCAGTGCCAGTTCTTTCTCTATCCTGACTCAAACCCGCTCACTCATCTCCAGCTTGTCTGTTGCCCATCTGCTGGCAACTTTCACTAATCTGAGTTTGTAGGCTGTCATCACACTTGCATTGTTATTTTCCAAACTAACTGTGGGATTCAACTTTGGTTTTAGAAACTGGTAAGTCATGAATAACATTGCGTGGAAAAAATACTCTCCTTTTGTTTTCACAGTTATAGTCATAATGCTTCTGATTTTACACAGCTCCTTTCAAGCATTTGGTTACTGTTCAGAATTTCAAATGCTCTTTGTAAAAAGCTCATGTCAGCCACCATTGAAATGCACCACCTCTGGGGTAGGACCCGGTGATTTTAAGAGTAAGATATTCCTCATGGCACAACAGCTCAGGAGAGAAAGTAAAGCATATCCAGCTCATGTTACAAAGTAGGAATGAGGTGGCACTGTTAATAATTGAATAGTTCTCTATTTTGCCTGCCCTGTAAAGATCAGCACTTACCATCATCAGTGGCTTGGTAAGACACAGAGGTAACACCATTTACTGCATGGCTTGACTCTTCTGAGACACATATTGCCTTAATACAGAAAGGATGAGAGTTACTTAGGTCATGGGATCAGACAACGGTATCATTGCTTATGTGATTTACATATGGATCTGATTCTTACAAATCTCTTCATCAGGATCAGTTCATTAACTGTACAATAGACCTCATGCAGCTGTATTTTACCTGACAGTACTGATAAGATTTCAGAATAATTATTTTATCATATAACAAGAAACACATTTGCAAATAACTGAGCTCACTCTCAAACTTTCTCTTAAGGTCCATACAGATTATGGGAGCTATAGAAACCTAACTTTATAACTGAGGATCACTTGCTCTTCTTTTCTCTCTCTCTTGGCTCTTCTCCAACCTTCTGGTGATTTTTCTGGTGATTTTGCTAGAAAAGTGTGTGTGCAAAGAAAAGGTGCTTGGGAGCGTCGCTGACTTCTGCCAAATGAAATATGCCTATGGTAAGTGCCCTCAAGATACAATAATTTCCCAATGTTCTCTCTGTGGATGTTGTTAGCCAATAGTTATGAAAAACAACAGGATTGGTTAGGTCATGATATGAGAGGTAGGATTTCTTCTGCCTTTTTGGTCTATAGTGACATGTCCAACTTCTGATCAGAACTGAAAAGCATTTTTGTGCAAGGCTCCACGGTGTCTCCTTCCCACGCAGTCAGCTTCCCTCTACAGCAGGAGAGGTGCTCAGTGGAATGATTGGCCTCTACATCAAGACTAGATGATAAAAATCTCACATCTAAACTGCCATTGTTTTTGCACTCATTATGCAGCTTCAAATGGCCATGCTCATTTGCCAAGAATGTACTTAATACTGTTGTTTATGAGCACCTGGTTCATGTCATCACAAGAAGCAAAAAAGGAAAGCTCTGGGATCCAAAGGTGTTTTGTGCTTGTGCCTCGACACAACAAAGCCTGCTTGTGGGGCTGATCTAGATGGGGCTGGCCTGCCAAAAAGTTATGGGATCCTATTAAATTAAAAGGAAGAGAAATTTGTCACGGCAACCAGATGTTGGACCACAAAACAAAAATGTCTTTTCTGGTTTGTTGTGCAATCATGGAATTTTAGCCATGTGACATGCCTGCAGTCTGATGGGAAACTTCCTGAATTCCTTCCTGTAGAGTAGGCAGTCCCTTCTCACAGGACAAAATTTTTGAGAGGCCAGTGTTAAAGTTCAACAAGTGTTCAAACTGGAAAATATAATCAATGCACTTAAAATCAGATTGGTAGCTGCTGATCTGGGTTTTTCACCCTTCCTTATGTATATATACAAGTGCTTTCCTATGATTTCCAAGTGTTTGACATCAGCCCATTAAAAATAGCTGCTAAATAACATGGTGAAAGGATGAGTTATCTACTTCAAAAGAAAAATCTAGTTTTTCTTCTCCAAATTTATCTATAAGAACCACAAGTGAAATGCAGAAGCATTGTACTTTCCGTACAACTGCAGTTTTGGGAGTTTTGGGTGTTTTTTTTCATGTCTTCTTTTAGGGTGTTAGAATTCTAACTTTTAGCAGAATAAACCAAAATTTAGAAATTCATTATTGATCTTTATCCGAACAGTGATAAAAGCAAGAATCCTGTCTGCTCATGACAAAGGGACCCATGCAGAAGTTGTTGTGAAAGTGAAGAAGGTCCTGAAATCAGGCAAAGTGAAAATTGCCCGGAGCAACAGAAGCATTTACCCAGAATCCTGGACCAACAGGGGCTGCACATGTCCCATTCTCAATCCTGGTAAGGACAAAATGTTCACCAGGTGTTTTTCTTCCCCTGTAAACAGTGGTGACAATTCCTTATGAACATCAGACCATTTGCTTTTTTTTTTTTTTCTTTTAAATTAGGTAGTGACTACCTTATAGCAGGCCAGGAGGACTCTAGGACTGGCAAACTCCTTGTAAACATGAACAGCCTGGTGAAGCCCTGGAAGGCCCATTTGGGAAAACAAGTATCAGATATTCTTCGAACTGGGTGCAAATAATTTCTGCTTCAGAAGTTACAGCGCTGGACTTTGCCCTTTAGTAACACTGCAGTGAAAGGTGTAGTTAGTTCATGTGTTTCCACTCAATGTGCTCCTAGCTGAGGTGATGAGAGCAGACTTGCCATCCCTTCTACTTTCATATGCTTAGACAGGAAACTCAGGACATGACTACTTTTCTCAAAAAATGCACAGCCTTATAATACAAGAATATTTAGTGCATCACACATAGGTTACAAGTCAGTTCTTAACTTGAGCCTGATTCCATCCAGAGAATAATTTTGCAAGGCAAAACTAAAGATGTGGATTAGTGTTTCCATACTTCAGGTCAGAGTCTGACATTAATATGCATAAACTGCTTACATAATGCATTCATTACTGGGATGTAGTTTTCTTTATAAGTGACCACTAAAAGGCAGCAATTTCTTTAAGCTTTACAAGTGGCATAATACTAAACACGAATATCAAATAAATGTATTTAAAAGAGCTCAGAGTGATTTAACATCAGACTGCAATTATGCCAATATAACGGGTTGCTTTCTAGAAGACAATATTATCCCTTTGCTGAACAGAAGCAAACGTGAATTATCTTGGGACAATGTCCTTTACAGATGTGTGTTTGCTATCACCAATGCTTAGTGCTGAGCTCTGCTGCAGAAACCACCTGGGTTCAAACTCTATTCCAAATCCAGCTCTTTGCTGTAGTACATCAGTCTGTAACACCACAAAGGTTTCACAGCAATTACCACAAAAAAAAAAAAGCCTTAATGCCAGGAAGAAGTCAAAACGTGAGGAACAAGCGGCTGCTCGAATGTTGAGACTGTAACACTACAAAAGCCACAAAGCAGGAGGTAAATGGATTGACTGGTCCATATATTAAATGAGGTAGATACAGTTCTGTGAGAGCAACCTGGCTATTCCAGCTGTGCTCTAGACCACTGGCCTTTGATTGCACTTTGTGCTTTCATTGTGCTTCATTTCTCTTGGTCACACTTCAGGCTAAGATACTGAAACTCTGCTTCCTTCCCACTGTGCCTGAGGATTACTTTTCCCTCCACGAAAGTACACGAGTGGTAATATCTGCACTCCAGGTAAAATCAGTTCTGTTCTGCAAAAGTATTCTCTCTAAACCAATTTCACCCTACCCTATTGTAATCAAGAGGTAGCTACTTATATCCTCCCTTAACACAATATTTTGAGGAAATTGTAGTTTAAAGACCTGTGTTCCATTTGAAGGCCTCACAATGAAGTTTAAGGATGAAATGAAGCTGGTTGGAGCACTCTCTCTTCAAGCAAAGCAGAAATTACAAGGAATCAATCTATATTCTTTCAGGGGGTTACAGAGAAAAAGCAAGCACACGTGCTACTTTTGCATATTTCAATTCCATGTCTATAATTTTTAATCCTCCTAGGTAAGAGGAAATATGTTAATTTAGCACTGTCTGGCACATGGAGTATCTAGAAAACCCCAATACTAATGCAGAAAAATGGAAGTCTCAGCCTACAACTTAGGCCACCAGTTTGTTCTCTTTATTACTGGGAACCTGAAAAAACAGCTTCTTTCATTCTCTTTATTACTGGTTTACTTTTAATTTCACATTGATTGAACAGCAGAAAAATCCTCAGCTCCTTTGGAAATGGATTATAGGCAGATATTTACAAAAGAAAAGCCGTACTTTCTTCCCCAACAGAGTATAAACAGTGTGTCTTCCTCCCTCCTTTTCAGAATATTTCCCCTCCTCCACTGCCTTCCTTCGTTCACTTCATTATTTATTAGTTGTTACCTAAAGTGGTATCCAGCAATGTGGCATTTCCAAAGAGCCATTTAATTAATGCAATAAAACACTTTTTAACCAAGGAACTTGGCAGAATTTGAAATGTCAGTTTACTGAAATTAGCACAGCAACTGCTTTCTTTCCTGCCGGCAGAAATTGTCTCACAACAGAAAGATTGACCAGTTCTCTTTAAAATATCAATAAAGACATGCACATGAATTTACAGTCTGTTCTCAAAAGGCCTCTCAAAATAATGAATTTCAAGTGTGTTTAGAACTAAACTAAGGAATGTTCTTTTCAACAGAGGCCATGTTACCTGCAGGGGATCTTATTTAATGATGATGAGGATATCCCACGTTGCAAGCTCTCCTATTCCACTTTTTGTGCCAGACTGGTGATTTTGGGGGGAGGGTAAACATCTGCACAGTTCCTTTCTGTGGATGAAAGTTATTTTCTGACATGGTCGTTTGCAAGCTTTACTAGCTACTGCTAGTAGAAATACTAATTTAATAATAAAAGAATATTGATACCCTGGTGTGTTCTCTCAGGGCCTAGGATGATATAGTGATTAATGATTAATTAGGAGTCATTAATCACTGTTTGCATTTGTATGCAAACAAGATAGTCATCAATATATCCTGTATTTCAGATATCTCAAAAGTAGGCAATATGTACACACTTTTCTTTAAAGCTGACTGCAAGTTGACTTTTTATTGGTGTTTCTACTTGCGCTGATCAGGCACCTCTTAAGTTCACAGAGAAGAAAAATAAAAGAATAAAGTTTCAAGTCACACAGAGCTATCATGTGCAATCTTTGTTCTGCAGTGCTACAGTCCAGGGAGCCTGCCTGAAAATAAGAATGTAAATAGAAATTAACCACACAGATCAAATTATAACAGCTACTGATTACAAAAGAGATGAGAAAATCAAAAAAGATTGGATCTGTGTACATTGTCCTTGTGATCCTCCCTGTGACTTTGTGTCTTAGGTGGCACAGTCATACAAAGAATACTAATGTGGAAAAAAGGATGAATTTGGCCAGTACAAAGTGGCTGGGCAGCTTCTTTTAAAATGTGTGAACTGGAGCCTGCCTTTAAGAAGGCCACATGAACCACCTACAGCACCCTAACAGACAAGGAGGCTCACAACAAGTAGAGCAACCACATATCACAGAGCAGCAATGATCTACCATTTGGAAATCTTGCACAAGGATGAAATAAAAGCCTTTACTCACAAGACAAGGAGTCTGGAAAACTGAGGAAAGTTTCTAATAGGGCAGGTGATAGTTTGAAGCAGCAGGACATGTAACTTCTCAGAAAGCAGCAAACTCAGGATTGTGGAGGTCAGCGTAGCTCTCGGTAACAGCTGTGTCGCATGTGTGTCCATGAATACGTGATCCTTCTGACAATGTGGATCCTTAAAGCATCAAAGTAGTTCATTAAATGCTCATTGTGAGTGCTGAGCCCTAACTCCAACATACTGACATATTGCTAATAGTGCTTCTCCAGCTTCTGCTCTGGGCAAGAAGCGAAGAAGGAAAAGGTACCTATGCACAGCCTTTGTGCACTGCTCTTCTGAGAGGGGCTCACTGCTATAAAGAGTTTTCTCTGTAGCACTTGGCATGTCTCATAATTTTTTTCATGCTGCTTGATGTAAGGTTCCTTTTAATTGATATAATTCACATGACGTGCTCCCTCAAGTCCCCCAGGCCTGGAAAAGTGTGTTCCTTGTTATGTGTTGTAGCACTTTTTATTTTTTAATTAAAACTTCCAATTAAAAATATTCAGATACTTCAACTGATGTGAGGTTTGGGATCTATTTTTAAAATTTTAAACCACGCAATCCTCAAACCACATGCACGTTAATTCTTTTTAAGTTAGTAAACCACAAATATTCCAAACATCAGGGTCTTGCTTTGATAAGAGAAGAGTGTCAGGCAAACGGAGAAAAGCATTTAGCTAATAAGGTAACCATGATACATTAGTTTTCCACTGAGCAAATTACCAAAAAACATGTATTTGGTATGAAAACATGCACAAATGAAAACCACAAAACAAGTACAGTTAATTCTTGTAAATGGCATGTTAGTTCAATAACTATTCCAACCCCAAGCCTGCAAAATCTTATACATAAGTATTGCAGGCGCTTAATTCCCACAAGAAATACACTCATGAATTTTTGCTGGTCTGAGACTTAATGAGGTCTACAAAAGTATTTAACAGGTCCTAAAGCTGCTCCTTTATGGAGCGGATTTGTGGGATGCAAGGCATTAAAACAGAAATGCATGACAGGTAGGTGGAACACGCCCTACCTATAAATGTTCAGGATTTAGGCAGACCAAAGTCTGCTCGTGACAGTCTCCATACCTAAAATCAAGCCAGTGCATTACTGACACTTACCTTTGCAACTCTACATTATAGCTCCACGGCCTCTTTACACAGGTGCAGACTCTGTGCCAGTTCTCACCTTAGCTCTGAACTTCTACTGGGAAAACTCTACCTCTACAGTGAGTCTTCAGTCTTCACACATTAATGACAAAATAAATATTGCCATCATTCTTTTGTCTTGTGGCTGAATGATGAGAAACATCCTGATGCACCATTTTCATATGCACAGGTCTGAGTTTTCAAAGAGAATTCCAATCCAGGAGCCTGTTCCTGTATACTGGCACTAGATAGCAGCTTTATGTCAGGTGTAGAGCTTTCATGGCAAGTAACATGGGACAATATACAACATACATTCTGGTAGCCCAGATTCTCTGGCTCTTGGCTCTTCTGCATTTGAAAAATCTTGAGTCTAGCTCTGAAAATATAAACTCCATTTCTTCTGTAACATGGTCTTTATGAGAAAAATAACAACCAGTGAGGATATGTCTTTAATTAACTGTGCAGGTAATGCTCATAGTAACATCTGTACACACTCCCAATATAAAACAAATCCTCTGTCCACGTACCCTTCATATGAGTACTGTGGGTTAACCTGCACTGTGCAATCACTACTTTGTTTTCGCTACAGCAGGGCCTTCCTGAGCTGTCTGCTCAAAAACCATCAATACCAATTTGTAATAAGCCATTTGTAGAAACAAATATGTTGCTGTGGAATTCATTGCTTCGGTGTAACTTCACTCTTCCTCTGCTGGGTGGGTCTTAAGTTCCAGTATCACTAACAAAACATCAGCTCCAGAGGGGTTAAGAGCAGTTGAAAAACAACTGCAGACAGTTCAACAAAATGAAATCACGTACACTGAAGGGAGATGACTAAGAATAAATGACAAACTGTTGGTAGCTGCTCTACACTGTCCCACATTAACACTGCTAGAACTTTAATGAGTTAAAACAAGAGTCTAAGAAGCATATATAATCTCTTTTTTACTTCCCTAGGAATGGGAAAGTAGGTTCATTGACGTGTGATCAGATAAGTGCCTCAGATGAACAGGAGACATCGCTGTCAGGTTTAACAAGGGCATTCTCAGTCAGAAGCGCAGAGGATATAGATCTTGTTTCCAACATAGCCCTGCCAGATCCCCAGATCTAATGATCCTTAGAATGAACTGCAAGATAAACGTCTCCCTCTAGCCACCACTGCGTTCATCATTCCTGAGGTAGGAAGGAAGGAATAAAAAAGGTTATTTTTGCATCTGAAGCAAGTTCATATCTCTAGGAAAGTTATTACACACAAGCTCAAGTCAGGTCTCTGAAATTTACTTAGGTTGTACTGCACAGAATAACAGAAATTACTAACTTCTAATTCTGAAAATGCAATTTTACCTAATTTTAACTAATTTGCAGTATTTGTTTATATTTTAGAGTATATTTTATGTTAAAAGAATCACCTAGCAGAGATAAGTTTTAGAGGCAATCATTATCTGCATCAGGAGATGTGATACATGCACCACTGATTTAAGTGGATTGCAGGAACAAGCCCATCCTTACAAGCAAATTATCACAAATGATACATGAATTTGCAGCCTGCATCAAGCAGGGAATTCCAGGCAGTGACAACAGTCCTACCCAGCCTCCAAAACCATGGCTTGTTTCACCACTGCACCAGAACGGCCACAACTGAAAAACTGAATCATTACATGGCAATATGGTAGCACATCTAGAAGTGCTTAATTTTCTTTTAGCTAAACTTTAATAAATGTTTAATCACATTCAGCATATCAGCTTTTATAGGACAGATAAAAAAATGGCACAGAATTAAATAAAGAGCAATTAATTCTTTCCTAATGAAGATTCCCTTCTCCCGCTGCAATGGCTACTTTTTACTTGACACAGTAGCACCTGACAGTACCTGATAACACCATGCATAAAATTATTACAAAACAACTCCACAAACTGCTCAAAAACATTTGAATCTACTACTCTCTCTCCAAGAATCAGTACCTCAGTGATGGCAGACAGAGAACCAAGACATTATTTATCTAATATATATATATGAAATAAGAAACACATTAGAACAAGACTGCAACATGCAGCTTTAAGTTTTGTATCCACAAAATAAAAATGTAACTTTTTATCATCTGCTTATTTCACAAGTTCGTCACATGTTGCCAAGGATCACTTTATCATCTTTATTATACATTCAAATAACCACTATTTGATTTGAGCATGCAACTATAAGAGGAAAATCATGCAAATTAAGCAATGCTGGGAAACAGAAATAGGAATTACATTATCGATACACTGACAACTGCATTTTACAAAAACAAAAACTTCAACAAAGAACTCTTCAGGATTAGAGCTGTAACTTCCTTTCTCAAAACACTTTAAACACATTGCATAGTGTTTTTCAGTTTCTGATGTAAGGCCCTTACACATATTTCACATTTGTACTGGATGTAGCACAACAGGTTGCCAAGCCACAGCAGTCAGAAAGAAGCAAATCCATCCTAAATACACCTTCAGACATGTCAGATTTTACGCTGCAAGTTCCTTCAGTCAGTTCAGGTCCCTACCTACTGTAGTCCAGGAGCCTTGCATTTTACATTTTGTACACAGAGGCTGTAAATACTGTTACAGAGGACAGATCCAAACCCTGTAGAACACAGAGGCAACGTGGGAAAGAAAAGCACAGCAAAAAAAAAAGAGGAGAAAACCTGTTGTTAGAACAGAGCACCCCTTCACAAACAGCTCTTGCTTCCTCACAAAGAATGCACTGGATTTCCATTTGAACAACCAAAAGCTTGGGTGCATGTGATTTTTTTTTTTTAATTTGGTGCCCAGTGTTTATCTACTGCCTAAGATTCCATTTTCCTGGTCCAACTGCCTAAGTGCCAAAGTTTATCTCTGCTGCTTTTGTGCCTATTTACTCAGGTTAACTTGGCATTTGGCTTCCTACGCCTGAGAGAGTCACACTGAGAAGTTCTGTGACACTTTGTTTCTTTGAAAAGCAAAGAGATGCCAAGAGTACCTGCTATCTCTGCCCTCAGAACCAAGTATTTGTCAGCTGCTCAACTGCCCACAATTTTTTTGGAAGATTCAACAGCTGTGCTGAAATACAAACAGCTCAAATACACTGTAAAGCTTAACATAAATTCCCCTCAAATATTCAGAAATGTCATCAGTAGCACCAAAATAACTTATGCAAAGAAGAGAAACAAAAAGTTGTGTGGAAGTACTGTTGCTGAGCTCTTCAGACTGCTGCCCACAGAGACAGGCAAGTGTTTAAATGTTGCTGGACTTACTGGGCTGCATCACTGACACTACAGCTTTTTATGCTTTGGTTGAGGTAACCAACACATAAGGAGAGAAAAAACCCACACAAACCAACCCAAAGCAAACAACAAAAAAACCCACAAAGACACAGGAGCTTCCAATGAAGGTAAAAAGTATTTGGTTTTTAATATGCACTTAAGTCACAGTATCCGTTTTGAGATCATTACACCAGGTAACAATTTATTGTATTCTCAAAGTATTTTGCAAGTGCCCATCTATACATTGAAGGAGCAGGGACTGAAGAAACCCAAACCCTGCGGTTTCAGAGCAAAAATAAAGCCAGTGACCAACATTCTTTCCATTCATCTTTATCATCAGTTGCACAACACACTGTTTTTAAAAATTCAAAAACCATCACAATAAGTAAATGAAATCAAAGATGTGCATTTCAACATTTTTTCTGGCAGTCCTGATCTGATGCCAGTACTAAAATGCAACCATAATCTAGTAGGACCATTTGAAATTATTTGAGAAATTCTAGATTTAGGCCATTATCAATGTCCTGTATCACTCTGGAAAAAAAAATCTTTAAAGAAAAACAATCATTTTAATGCAGTTTCTATTGATGGAATAGAATACATTCAAAAAGAGCAGCTATTGATCAGAACATACTGAAATGAAGACAGACCTGGTGTACTAGTGGAAATTTAGCTGAAAGCTATGTATTTCAAGACATTATTCAAGTCAAAACTCAAGGAATACTTGAGGGTAAAAAAAAAGCTGTTAAAGTATTAAGTGTGTCTGATAGCAGGTTACACAGTACATACACACACTCATTCCTTCTGCAGTATTTATTTGCAAGGTTGTAGCTCTGAGATTTCTCCTTCTGCAATAAATTATTTATTAAGATACAGTGCACAGAACATGGTGAAACATTTCCTCACTACTCAGGAGACAGACATACTGCAAAAGTCCATGCCTCTGAACATGAGAAATGGAGACGAGAGCCTCCTTGCATCTTCATTAGCTAGATCCCTTCTCCTCTTTGGCAGCAGAGGCCTCCACAGAAGTAGCTTCCAAATCTTTGCTGGACTTCTCTTCATTTTCATCCTCCTGAGGGTAAAGATCTGGGTACTTTTGCATGCATTCCTGCATGGCACGGAATTGGTCCACACAGTCTGATCCCTTTATTTCTTCTGTGCTATAGTGGAAACAAGAAAAGGCTGACTTGAACTGTTCCCCACAGGGACCACTTGCCATTCCACCCAGACACGGGCAATTCCAGTTGATATCTCCATTGGGCAATATCAACCCTGAACAAACAAGAGAGAAGAAAAGTTAAGAGCTCCTTCCAAAAACTGATTTAATTCAGTGACAGCTCCTAGGCTGCAGATGAACTGAAGTACTAATAATAACACATTAGTTGTGTAGCTTTAAGGGCGATAAACACCTTTCACTTCCCGGACAGCCTGTATCTCTCTCTGATCTGTATAATCCTTTCATAAGCATAGGTGAGATTAGTTCTCTATCCATCTCTGAATTAAGTCTCTCCCTAGACTACAGGCCACTGAGACTATTCGAAGGGAGCTACAAAACACACAGAAGTCAAGTCAATCCACTTGGCAGACAAGAAAGCATTAGAATCATATCATACAAGTAATAAGAATTTAAATTAAGGCTAGAAATCTTTTAAATCAAGTTGAATGGATGAATTTTGATCTGTTTTTAATGAACTCTGAAATACTACAATTACAAAAATAAAAATCAGTATATCTGTAAAACACAGATTAAGTCACGTGCCACAGAACACAAGGAACAGTGAGAGCATGCCAGCCTGTCTCGTTGCCAGAAAACAAATTGCACTTTAGATCACAACCGAAAGGGAATTAAGATTTACTTAAGACTCTAAACTGGAACAGCTTCTGCTCTGGAACAATTAAAGCCACCACAGAAATACTTCACTGATGGAATGGCAAGGTGAAGATTTAAGGGTCTAGGTTCTTTGAGATATCAACTGATTTGCACAATGAAGAGCAAGCCAAAGAACGTATTTTCTCTAAGTTTTAGAAATTCAATATAACAGTGATGGGGGCTTCTAGAGCCTTTATGAGATTTCTTTAAGGCAATACATCTTTTTCTTTCTCCGTCTTGTATGAACACACACGCAGGTATGTTAATCTAAGAAGAATAAGAGAAATACTGCGCTATGATCCAAGCTGGTTTCTTCTCCACTTGAACAGTTTGCTCTCCTCCTCTTTAGTACACTTTCCTAACTTCATCTCCAGGTTGTGTTTCTGCAGAAGCTGACAGCATGTGCATAAACCTGAAGCAAAAGCAGTTCAATCATTTATTGCTACATTAGAAGGAATATTTTACTCTAATTTGCAATGCATCAATGATGTGCTTTAACTCAGCCAATGCAGTTCAGCAGAAAATTACACTGAGTCAGTCAAATCTCGACGTTGCTCAGACTTGTTTTTCATCACAGAAAGTAAAAACCTCCTTAGCATGATTTAGTCAACTGCAGTAATACTGACATTTTTTTCAGAGATCATGCTTTATTTGGCAAGAAAGTTTTGTAAAGTATCTCTAATAATCACTTTACTGAGAAGATAAAACCTAGTCCAGTGCATCAGGGCATCTCTAGCTGCCTGGAGGAAAAGCAGCACTTCTGAGACAAGAAAATGGGTGGCTGGTGCCAGATTCCTCATTGTCCAAGACTACATAAAGCGGAAAGATGTTAATCATACAGTGGAGAAGAAATACAACTTGCTTCGTTAAATAAATTTCTCCTTTTAGAACCAGAACTGCCTTGTAAGCATACAAATTTTAACAGTGTAAGAGTTATCCCATAAACAATGCATTCTATGATATCACAAGAGCATTCACTTGCACCTATTTGATCACTGAAAGAGCATCAGTTTCAGATGTTATATGCACAGATATCATGCTTTAAAAAAAAAAACAAAGTAAAAATACAGATGAATAAGGCAAGCATTTCCTCATTGACAGTCACAGCAGAGTTCACACGTCAGTGAGTAAGTGTATCAGCCAGCTTAGAGCACAATTAAATCGGAAACAGATTTCAGCTGCCACTCTCTCTGAATGGCAAGCCTGCAATAGACAGGATTACTATTTTAAAGTAAAACTGAATTAAAACTTGTTTCAAATGCAGCCTGAACCTCACCTGATTCAGTGGGTTGTAATCTACTTGAGCCTGCACTTGAGGAAGAAAAGCAACCCTGTTTACATCACAGCAGATCAAAGTTTGTGTTAACAATCGATTGCTGCATCACATAAACTAATCCCTCATGGTTCATGGAATCTGTTAATATCATGGATAGAGGCAGGTCCATCCGCATCTTTGTCAACACTTGTCTTTGGACTTGCTGTAATGAAGTCCCACTGTTGTTCTGAGAAAAGTTTCTTTGCTGTTATATGACAAACTTTTCAGTAACAAGTTTATCTGCCAGTGATTCACAGCGTAAGATGACAGACACATGGGAAGCAGAAATGAAAGGGACACCCCAGTCATAAAAACAGTCCTGTACATCTGATCACTCATCAAGTTATTTCTAAAAAGAAATAACTTCATCACTCCTCTGCAGAAACCACATTAAAACTGTCTCCAAAATAAGATGACAGGAAGAAGTCTGGAAAAACAGAAGGGAAAGACCAGCAACAATCTGTGTCTGAGGTCTAATTCCATAAGTGCTTTTAGCCATCTTTCCCATCACAGCTGTAATGCTAATAAAAATTACTTTGCATGCATAAAACTCATCAGTGCCTTCTTCATATAAGCTTAATAAGAAATTATTCTAACTGAAGGCAGAAAAGATCTCAGAGAAAACAGGGATCTTTCATGTTTAAATTCCACCATCTGCAACACACAGGACTAGAAACGAGCTTCACAGTAAGAATGCTATTTCCAAACTGCTGCAAATGAATTCTTAATTTGTTTTCATCAGCCACAGCTGTCAAAAAGCACATATAGTGAACTGTGAGCTATGCTGCAATATGACATGCTAACTTAACTTACCTTGGTTTGACTGCCTTTCCATTTCATGTGGCTTTTTTAATTTCAATGTTTTTGATTTAAAGCAAGTCATTAACATTTTGCCTATCAAAATCTCCTAAGTGATACAACAACAAAAAATATTGATAGAAATAAGAATACTATACAAATTTATTTTCTCCCAAGGGAAACAGAGCACAAGTTTTCCTGAACTGACTCAAGTACACTGCTCAAAGACTAATGCCTGTTAACATCTGGGGCAAAATGAGAACTAAAAAAAAAAATACTAAACTACATGTTTATCTTAAGT
>NW_020955302.1:324989-329703 GCF_003031625.1 Empidonax traillii | reverse complement strand
TTTAAAGCAAGTCATTAACATTTTGCCTATCAAAATCTCCTAAGTGATACAACAACAAAAAATATTGATAGAAATAAGAATACTATACAAATTTATTTTCTCCCAAGGGAAACAGAGCACAAGTTTTCCTGAACTGACTCAAGTACACTGCTCAAAGACTAATGCCTGTTAACATCTGGGGCAAAATGAAAACTAAAAAAAAAATACTAAACTACATGTTTATCTTAAGTATGAAAAAGGCCACTACAAAAAAACAAAACCTTAAGGAAAGTTTCAGATGTATTAGAAAACAATGCAGATTATGGTGGATCTATATAAAGAATCTATTCTCTCCCAGATATGACTGGTCTGTATAGCACAGCAGAAAAGATGAGAAGAGTCATTACAGTAAATTATACAACAGAATTTCCAGGAGACTGGAAACCAAGTCTCCTATTCAAAGCAGAAGCTAAATCAGAAAAGCCTGCACATTACGTTATGTACAGCAAATCCCTTTCCAATTTTCACTTAAATAAAAGCCACGCAAGCCACAGCTGCTGCACTTCAACCTCTTCCAAACCATTTCGCCCATGTCTTTCCTGCCCCCAAGTTTCACTCCCATTAGATGCAGCCACATTCTGTGAAATGTCAATTGTTTCTCTGTTCTGATCTAATCCACTGTAGCCCTTGGTCATTCAAGTGAGTTTTCAGAGAATCTGTAAAACATGGCAATAACTTACCACATGCTAAAAAACCCTCTACAAACTAACAAACCAAACCCAACAACAACATGCCCTCCCCAAACTTGTTAACAGAATTTAAATACAGTTTAGTTTCTCCTTTTGAATCCCCCAGACACACATTGTCACTGTAAGGTGTCCCTGACATAACAAGCTTCCAACTTTCTCTTTTCTTCTCTGCTCTACTGCTGAGGAAGCAAGTGACCTAACATGCTGTAAATGGAGGACTGCTCGGAAAAAACCCTCTCCTCCTCACCACAACCTTTTCATATCTAGCAAAATACCTATAAAAGGAATCAATGAGTGTGGCATTCAAACAAGAAGGAAGTGGCTCTTTTAATTTTGACTAGTTTATTACCCAAATACATGGCACAAGACTATATCCCTGGGGGTACATGTACAACCGGGAAAAGAGTCATTTAGGGCAGAGAGGTGGGACAGGAGACAGACCGAAAAACCAGCCCTCTTTAGAGGTACCAAGGGAACTGTTCGCTGTGTTCACATTCCAAATTTTGGCAGTATGTCTGCCATTATGCTATGTCTATTATGTCCTCTGGAGACGGACACCCTTCCCTTTCCTCTTAAAAGACAGTGTCAAAACCAGACATTTACCTGTAGGGCCAATATGAATCCATGAGCTGCATACATGACTGTATTAGCTAAAGAGCAGGCCACTTTGTGTAGCTGTACATCACATAAAGTGACTGAACAGTAACAATAAAATCTGCAAGGGTTTGTATGTTCTCCAGATGTGACATCTAGAAAAACGTATCTTTATTTTTCAAGCAGCCTCCAGTTTTTCAGAGGAAACAGAAAGCCACAGAAAAGGAATGGGGAACTTAATTCTACCATCTGATTATTAGAGGCTGTTAACTCTTCACCTAACAGACCAATACTGGATATTAAATTTGCTTGAGACAGGAGTTAAAAACTCAAATTTTGTTTCATTTCCACATATATTAATGACAGGAACAAGTACTCCTCAAAATGAGCTCTCCTCAGACACTGTTTGCCAGCTAAGGACAAACCGCTTTATGTGACTCATTTGTAGGTTCCATCTTCCCCTCTGGGCAAGGCAGTAACAGACACAAGCGTCACACTGATTTTATTGCCTGCAGGGGGTTTTTAGTCAAAATCTTTAGGGGTTAAAGCACCATTCCCATGGTGAATGTGATGACAAACACCAAAGCATAGATTGTTTCCACCAAACAGGCAGTTTGGGTATTGGGTCTTAGCCAGCAAAGCAACCTACCTGACAACACAAAGCAGAATTCCTGACAGATACTAAACTGCACTTTTTAAACACCCTTCTGCAACTGAATTTCTCTCAGTGTTCTCATTTGGGTCATTATAACAGTGAACAGACTTATCACTGCTGATGAGCAAAAATTTAGTTATACAAATGACTACATACAGTTGTAATGAGGCCAAAATAGACAGATAGATGGAAAATCACTTCACCACAAATCTATGTAGAAAAAAACTTATTTTAATGACTTAGGAAGATGTGATTGAAATTACACTAAATACTTTATCAGCTAAAAGAAACCCTGTGCGCTCCAGCTGCTAAACTGTGCTTAAATGCTGCCCTCTAAAGGTCTCGGAGCCACTGGCATAACTTTCACTTTCTAACAAAATTTCAAAAAGGGTGAAGAATTTACTTCAATCTCAGTTAAGCTGAAACCAATGAAATCACAAAAAGTGAAGAGGCTAAAAGACCTGCAAACAGAGACAATGAGAATAAATTCACCGATGTTCATGATAATTATTAACCAATGGCAAGATTATATAATCATCATGCTAGGAGGATTATTTCATTTACCCATTAGAAACAATCTAAAACAAACTCTGTGCAAGCAGACTCTTATGAGTCTTGGTCTCAGAAGTATTCTGCATTCTTAAATCTTTATTTCCAGGTTAGATCTACTTCATGCAATCTTCACTGAAAACTTCTGTCTTTTAAAGGTAAGATTATTACAGTTGAAAACTCAGTAATTTGAACTTACTTGTTACGTATCACTGAAAGCCATTAACACTAATTATTGGTTATATTGCTATGAGTATAGTACAGCATTAGCCAGACATAACTGGCCTAAAATCAGATATCCAGAGATCACCAAGGCAGGTGAGCAACTCCCTCCAGCTTCTCTAAAAATTGTGTGGTGTCATTTAAAACTGAAAAAATACCATCATTTTCACTGATTCAGCTCTAACTTTGTTAATAAAAGAATAAAAGGAAAAGGTTTTTCTGGATATCTCTGGCTACTAGCCAAGACTAGAAGCCATCAACTGATTATTTGAGTAGGTCACTACAAAAAATCATGACAAGTGTAGGGAAAAAAAACACTGTAAGGAAAGGATGCCATTTGTGATACTCTAATCTGGGACTTAAAATTGCCAAGAATTTGAGTGTTTATCTGTTGCATAACCAGCTGCCCTCAGTGTTTAAAAATTAATAATTTTTACCTAATTCATACAAGGCTTGTTTGCTATTACTGGTTTTACATGTGATGTACCACCCCTTACTTCTGTTCTTCTGCTCACTACTGACCTTGTTCTTCGTAAGGGTCATCTGGGTCATCTGCAACCAGCTCAGCACTGCTCGGTGTTTCATGGTCCTCCTTGGTCGCAAATATAATTCTGTCTTTTCCTACCACATAGGAAACAGGAAGCAAAAGTTCAGATAAATCTGAGACAGAAAGAGAGTCATTTACAGAACCGCCATGGGGTAATGAGATATTCATCGTGATGCACTAATGTTAATGGTGACTGAATTCTGTTGTATTTAACCATCATCTTCAATTACAAAAGTTACTGGCTCAGAGGAGCTCATACACACTGAAATTCTATTCTTCCAAAGTTCCAATTTTCACAGCAACATCCTGTAATGGCTGCAGATCACAGTACAGTGCACTGAACTGTGAAGTTAAAAGGCTGTTTCAAAACAAGCTCAAACTACTCTGTCACCAGGACTAACACAGGTAAAGGAGTTAGACTAAAAAAAAATGAAGAATGAAAGAAAAAACTACACTAAACAACTGTTTAACAGGATACTTATTAATAACAGTGCTCTTCATTAAAGACTAGTGTAATATTTTACAGTAATAATCTGAATTAAATACTTAAGAGAACCATCATATAGTGAAGAACTAACTATACTGACAAGTGCTGTGAACACTCCCAAGGACAGAAACTGAACACAGAACACTCTCTGCTCTTGGGCCGCTCTTGATTTAACCAAGAAGTTCCATAGCATGGTGGGGAGGCTTGGCTGGAAACCCGAGTAGTTTTCTAACAGCTCTGTAAGACTGTAACAAACACTCCAAGGCAGGCACAAGCAGAAAAGAACAGCTAAACTCTTCTCAACACACAACTGAGTGTTTATTGAGTGGGAAAAAATGGTAAACTCCCTGAGAATTTTCCCAATTCATAAAGACCACTACAGTGACTTGGCACATAGGAATTAGGGTCTTCTGGCCCCTCCACATGACCTCAGACAGCAGATGTTCAGTAACTTCCTTTACTTTGCCCAGTATCCAACATGCATTTAAACTTCTCTGAGAAACAGACAAATCCAAAACCTTTTAAAAAGGGAAACAGTTTTCTGGCAGCTCTGCATTATATTCCAGCAAACTTTAAAATATGGAATGTTAAGTCATTTCTTATACAAAAGGAACTACAAACACGTGAACCCTTGTCACAGCAATTCTGTAGGGCTGCATAAGGCAACTTACAGATCTTGCAAAACTAAATAAAGCACAGCATAAAACACAAAAGAGGTCTGTAAGTTACGGGGGCCTCACTGTGGTTTGTAACCAGCATTCATTCTGCCAAAGTTTGTAACTTAAAAATTACATGTAGAACTACAAAAAGGCTTTGTTTGTTTTAGTTTTGTTTGTTTGTTTGGGTTTGGGTTTTTAGTTTGAAACTTTACATTTATCCACTTTGCATCACTTAAGAAGTCGGGGATATATGTATATATGTCTACATATATA